>NW_027248543.1:0-197500 GCF_031021105.1 Erythrolamprus reginae | reverse complement strand
AGGAGAGAAAGGAAGGAAGGTAGGAAGAAAGGAAGGATAGACAGGAAGGAATGAGAGGAAGGAAGGAAGGAAGGAGAGAAAGGAAGGAAGGAGAGAAAGGAAGGAAGGAGAGAAAGGAAGGAATGAGAGGAAGGAAGGAGGGAAGGACAGGAAGGAAAGGAAGGAAGGAGAGAAAGGAAGGAAGGAGGGAAGGAAGGAAGGAGAGAAAGGAAGGAAGAAAGGAAGGAGAGAAAGGAAGAATGAGAGGAAGGAAGGAGAGAAGGAAGGAAGGAAGGAGGAGAGGAAGGAAGGAGGAAAGGAGAAGGAAGGAAGGAGAGGAAGGAAGGAGAGAAGGAAAGAAGGAGGGAAGGAAGGAAGGAGAGAAAGGAAGGAAGAAAGGAAGGAGAGAAGAAGGAATGAAGAGGAGGAAGGAAGGAAGGAGGGAAGGAAGGAAGGAAGGAGAGAAAGGAAGAAAGGAAGGAATGAGAGGAGAGGAAGGAAGGAGCCCCTGAAGGTGGGTGGGCCCTTTCCCATGGATGGTGTGGAGGTGGGACCTCTGCCTGCCAAGAATGCTGGACGAAGGGGCCTTTGCCATAGACTGAGGTCACTTCCAATCGCTATTGAAGGAAAAATCCATTGTGTATAAAATAATTTAAGTTTTATTTTAAAAATATATCAGTATTTGCTGTCTGTAGTTTCTGTCTTTAACAGATAAGGATTTCCTGTTTTTCCTTATCTTGTGACTGTCATTTTGGGATCTGTTTTAACAAGATAAATGTTGCTGTTAACAAAATAAATGTTGGCTGTTTAAACAAGGTGTAAATGTTTGCTGTTTACCCAATAAACCATATAAGGTACCATTCATCTCCAGGAGGAGAAAGAAACAGGATGTAGACCATGTTTAGAGCAAGGAATTCTATGTACCTCTATGATAAGTTGATTAATTCTATGTACCTTTGTGATTTGTAAAACCTATATAACCTGCTCTTTAGCTTCTGTACAAGTGTCTCTTCCCTTGTGAAGAGTGCCCCCTTTGCAAACCGGTTTTGGTATACCCAGAGAGAATAAACATTTCGTTCTCTTTGTCCAAACATCTCGTGTGAACTTTTTCACTGACCTCCAATCCTTCTGCATCCCAGCCATGAGACCTCTGGGGTCACTCCAGCCGCGTCCTTCATATCTTTAAGGTCCACAAGTGCCTCCAGCAGCCGCCTGCAGTTTCTCTGTTCCGGGTTGAGCTGCCTGCTGAGCCCCCCCCCCCCCCCCCCGCTCTGGCCAAGCCCCTTCCCAGGGACCGCAGGCCAATGGTGGCCCCAGCATCCCCTGTCTCCCTCTGCAATGGAGGACAAACAATTCGTACTCTTCCAGCCCCTCGCGCCCCTCCATTTGGCCAGCCCACGCGGCGGCTGTCCTTGGCAGGGGGCGTCCAGGCGTTGACGGTTCTCCCGCGTCCTCACCTGCTCCTGCGCACCTCGATTCCGCTCCCCGATTCCCCATGATGTGAATTGGAGAATGACATCCCTTCACTTTTTATTATTATTTTTTGGTATTAATTTTTTATATTTTTCTCCACCATGAAATAAAACAATATATGGTTATAAACACAACAACAATGCTTAAAATCAATCATACACAAACTTTTCTTTTCTCATCACTCGCTCCATGGAGGGTCTTATCTCTCTTCCCGTATAAAATTTTCTGTTAATTTTATACATTATTAGCAATTGTTAAAATTTTAAATTAAATTTTTCCCTCAGCGTCTTACTACTAAAGGTTACAACAATGTAAAGAATAATAAAATTTCTTTATCTAAATTTAATTTATTTATTTATTTATTTATTAGATTTGTATGCCGCCCCTCTCACGTAGACTCAGGGCAGCTAACAACAATAACAAGAAACCGCATAAAACAAATCTAATATTTAAATTACTAAAAGCCCTTATTAAAAACCAAACATACACACAAACATACCATGCATAAATTGTATAGGCCTAGGGGGAAAGAATATCTCAGTTCCCCCATGCCTGACGACAGAGGTGGATTTTAAGGAGCTTACGAAAGGCGAGGAGGGTGGGGGCAATTCTGATCTCTGGGGGGAGTTGGTACCAGAGGGCCGGGGCCGCCACTGAGAAGGCTCTTTCCCTGGGCCCCTCCAAACGACATTGATTAGTTGACGGGACCCGGAGTAGGCCCATTCTGTGGGACCTAACTGGTCGCTGGGATTCGTGCGGCAGAAGGCGGTCCTGGAGATATTCTGGTCCGATGCCATGAAGGGCTTTATAGGTCAAAACCAACACTTTGAATTGTGACCGGAAATTGATCGGCAACCAATATTTAGGAAAGTCCATGATTGCTCTCGTAGCTGTATTCTACATTATCTGAAGTTTCCAAACACTCTTCAAAGGTAGCCCCATGTAGAGAGTGTTACAGTAGTCGAGCCTCGAGGTGATGAAGGCATGAGTGACTGTGAGCAGTGACTCCTGGTCCAAATAGGGCCACAATTGGTGCACCAGGCAAACCTGGGCAAACGCCCCCCTAACCACAGCTGAAAGATGGTTCTCTAATGTGAGCTGTGGATTGAGGAGGACGCCCAAGTTGCAGACACTCTCTGAGGGGGGGTCAGTGATTCCACCCCCCCAGGGTAATGGACCGACAGATGGAATTGTCCTTGGGAGACAAGACCCACAGCCACTCCATGTTATCAGGGTTGAGTTTGAGTCTGTTGACACCCATCCAGACCCCAACAGCCTCCAGGCACCGGCACATCACTTCCACTGCTTCATTGACTGGACATGGGGTGGAGATGTACAACTGGGTATCATTCGCATACTGATGATACCTCACCCCATGCCCTTGGATGATCTCACCCAGCGGTTTCATGTAGATATTAAATAGCAGGGGGGAGAGGACCGACCCCTGAGGCACCCCACAAGGGAGAAGCCTAGAGGTCGACCTCTGAACCCCCACTAACACCGACTGCGACCGATCGGAGAGGTAGGAGGAGAACCACTGAAGAACAGTGCCTCCCACTCCCAACCCCTCCAGCCGGCGCAGAAGGATACCATGATCGATGGCAGCGTTCCCCGTAAGCTGCGTGCGTGCGCACGCGTGTGCCCCAAAATACCCCGCCGCGCACTCTTTTCCATGGGCGCGCGCTCCCTATCCCCCTGCCAGCCTGCAGGGGGGCAGGAGCGGGGAGGTGCCAGCACTAGGAGGAAAGGGAGCCGCGGCCGCCTCTGCCTCCCCACGGTGCCTCCGGCCCCCTCGCACCCCTGGCCTCTCGGCCCTGCCCCCCGCCCGCCCGATCCGCCCCCTCTCCTCCTCCGCCACCTCCTGCCTTGGGATGCGACTTCTCCAATCCTGAATTGATCCTCGGGACAAAAGCGCTCCCAGCCAGGGGGCTGCGAGAGATGGCTTTCTCTGTCCGTTTCGGGAATGCCCACCCCGCCCCTCTCGCAGCCCCTTCGCTGGGAGCGCTTTTGTCCCAGACTTTCAGCAAGGGGGCTGCAGTAGAGGCAGGGCAGATCTTCCCGAAGCGCTCGGAGAAAGCGCTCTCGCAGCCCCCTCGCTGACATAGAGAGAGGGGGAGAGAAAGTAAGTGAGAAAGAGAGAGAGAGAAAGGGGGGAGAGAGATAGCAAGAGAGAGAAGAGAAAGAAAGCAAGAGAGATAGAAAGAAAGAGTGAGAGAGAAAGAAAGCAATAGAGAGAGAGAAAGAAAACAAGAGAGAGAGAGAAAGAGAGAGAGAGGAAGAGGGGGAGAGAGATAGAAAGAGAGGGAGAGAGAAAGTGAGAAAAAGAGAGAGAGAGCAAGAGGGGGAGAGACAAAGAGAGAGAAATGACTCTTGATTTAAAGCATATGGTAAAAAGCACCCAAATAATAACAGAGGGGAAAAAACCCAGCCGTTTGTGTGTGTGTGTGTGTGTGTGTGTGTGTGTGTGTGTGTGTGTGTGTGAGTGTGTTATTATTAATTTCTTTTAATAAAAAAAGAAGGGAATTTTTTTCTTACTTACTTACTTACTTACTTACTTACTTACTTATTTATTTATTTATTTATACTTCTATGCCGCACAGTCCCAAAGGGACTGTCGCTCAGACACTATACTTTTCTGCCCACACCAAAAAAAAATTAGAGGGAACATTGGTCGATGGTATCAAAAGCTGCTGAAAGGTCAAGAAGCACCAGGACAGAGGATAAACCCCTGTCCTGGGCCCGCCAGAGAGCATCCATCAACGCGACCAAAGCAGTTTCTGTGCTGTAGCTGGGCCTGAATCCAGACTGCTGAGGACCTATATAATCGGCTTCTTCCAAGGACCACCGGAGTTGGAGTGCCACCACCTTCTCAAAAACCTTCCCCATAAAGGTCAGGTTGGAGACTGGCCGGTAGTTGTTAAGAATGGCTGGGTCCAGGGAAGGCTTCTTGAGGAGGGGGTGCACAAGTGCCTCCTTGTAGGGATCCAGAAAGGACCCGTTCCCCAAAGAAGCGTTGACAATCTCCTGGACCCAGCTCTGTGTCACCCCAAAACCAGCCAGGAGGGACACGGATCCAGCAAACAGGTGGCGGAACTCACAGCTCCAATGGCCTTGTCCACCATTAGGTGTCACCAGATCAAACTCTTCCCAGACAGATGAACAAGTACGGGCCCCAGTCACCTCAACTGACCCGTTGTCAGTCGACTCTGTTATCCAATTGGAGTCGTGGTCCGCCCGGATCCGAGCGATTTTATCAGTGAAAAACGTGTAAAATCCTCGGCACTGCTCTGTAAGGGCTCCCCAACTCCCCCCTGGTTAAGAAGGGAGCGGGTCACCCTAAACAGAGCGGCCAGGTGGGATTCCGCTGATGCAATCAAGGCGACGTGATACGCGCATCTTGCCGCCTTGAGTGCTACGTTGTAAATCTTAATATGAGCTCTTACAAGTGTTCGATTGGATTCGGATTTACTCTTCCTCCATCGCTTCTCTAGACGTCTCTTCTAGCGTTTCAACTCCCGGAGCTCCTTGTTGCACCATAGTGCCGCGGAGAGGTCGCAATGACACAATCCGGTCAAGAGCCTCCACTGAAGCCTTGTTCCAGGCCTCAGCAAGAGACTCTGCCAAACTGTGGACGAGTGCCTCTGGAATAACCCCAAGCACCCTGTGAAAGCCCTCTGGGTCCATCAGGCATCTGGGGCAGAACCACCTAGTCGATTCTGCCTCCCTGCAGGGAAGGATTGGAGCCATGAAGTCAAGCCGCAATAGAAAATGGTCTGACCATGACAAAGGCAGCACTTCTAAGCTCCTTAGTCTCAGACCATTACTCAGTTGCTCAGAGAGGAATACCATGTCGGGTGCATGCCCCCCCTCATGAGTCGGACTCTGTACTACTTGAGTCAGGTCCATGGCTGCCATGGTGGCCATGAACTCCTGCGATATCCCAGAGGTTTCACTGAGCGACGGTAGGTTGAGGTCCCCCAACCTACCTGGGGAACCCCACCACCAGCCTGGCTAGCTGGGAGGCAGGTACATGAGGAACAAGCCCACCTGAACCCCTAAGTCTAACTTCACCAGGTGGGACTCACAACCCGCAATCTCTGGAGCAACGAGTTTACACAGGCAAAGGCTCTCCCTGGCTATAATAGCCACTCCTCTCCCCCCTTCCCTGGGGTCGAGGCTTATGCCAGATCTGAAACCCGGCTGGGCAAATTTCAGACAGGGGAACTCCTCCCTTCAGGCCCAGCCAGGTTTCAGTCACACATGCCAGGTCAGCCTCCTCATCCAGGATCAAATCCCGGATGAGGAGAGCTTTATTTACCACCGACCTGGCATTGAGTAGCAGCAGCCTGAGCCCAGGGCCAGGATTACACTCGTCACCAGTGCCCAGGGTTGGGCTCACGGAGCCAGAACAAGGGATCGTTATTAAGCAGCGATCTCTCATTCCCCTGGAATGGCTAGCTCCGTGGTTCCCGCCATATCTGCCTCTCCCCAGCAACACCGGAATATCCTGACCCTCTGCCACCCCAGAGACAGATGCCCCCTCCTCTCCCGCCTCTCCAGTGTCAAGTAGGCTAATTAAAGCATTCACATCGTTTCCATTCATTTCATCCATACCAAAATCCCACTCATCCCACCCATAACAATCACTCATTTCATACATATTATCACACCCGCCCCAATTATCCATCAATTTTTAAAAAAACCAATTAATTCTAAAATTTACTCTAAAATCAATATTTAAAAATATATAAATTGTTAAGAAATATCAAAAATATTTAAATATTTAAAATATTAAAATACAGGAAATAGACCATTAATCAATCCTTCAAAAGAGAGAAACAGTTGAGACACAGTTCTTCCCACTGGTGTGTGTGTGTGTGAGTACAGTAAGTTTTGTCCTGGAAAGAGGAAAGGGGATAAAGGACTGTCTTCCAATAGTAATTGGCCAAGGGGGGGGGGAGGTCCACCTCAGTTTCTGGGTCAAGCTTCCAGTTAAACGACATAATAGTCCATAAAATGTTGGTGCTCCATATTGACTTAAAAAGGCCACGATGTAACTGGCCACTGTCCTCGCCAACTCCTTTTCCAAATGCCGGTCCTGGCTGCTCCATTCCGCAAATCTTCAAGTGCTGGTCACTCCCACAGACCAGCACCCCAGTTCTGCCCGCCAGATCCCCAAAACATTGGGCCATCGAGCCGCCTTCAATTTCATCCGGCAGCCTTTGGCCTTCGGTTTGGTTTCCATCCGTTTCATTTCCGCTCAGCTCCGCATACCCACGCCAATGCTTGCTTCGCCTCCATTCAATCGAACTTCCACCAACGTGGCTGCTAGATCGCCGCAGCTCCCACGATCTCAATACGATGATTACAATACGTTGTTATAATGGGAGCCTCAACACAGCCACGGAGCCCAAACAAAGGCCCAGTTCCCCAGACCTTTGCAACCGTACTTTAGGGGCGGGGGCGGCATTCGGAGGCAGCCGCCATCTTCCGCCCAACAGCTGATCCTGTCCAACTCTCCTTCTCCACTACCGCCCCAATGCCTCATGCCCCAAACTAAAATTAAGAACCTCAGGTGGTAAGAACCTCTCCGCCAAGTTCGTCTCAAGCCTCATCCAGTCACTCAGCCATGGAACACTGCAACAAATGCCTCAGAAACGAAGACGGAGGCAAAGCCGAAGACAGCCGCCATCTTCTGCCTAGCAGCTGATCTCAACGGTTCTCATCCTCCTTCCTGCCCCAGTCGCCTCGAGCAGAGCCTCTGACAGCCGCAAACTCAGCCGCCGACTCTCACACACCAGACAGCACCAAGATACGCTGTCCCAATTCGAACTGGGCGGTCTATTCCTTGATGTTGTGCCGTTTGACATAATCTTATATCATACAGTTGATTAAAAATTATCTCTATATATATGTATCTTTAGTAAAATAAACTATTCATAATATGTAACCTACATCATAAAATAAAGTTCTATATGTTTAAATCTAAACAATAAGTAAAATTTGTGTTATATCATTACATGGTGCTACCACCATTTCTCATCTTTGCCATCTGGCTTGCAAAGCTTGAATCAAATTCACTTGTTTCTATTTTTCCAAAATTAACCAATTGCTAATACATACATAATGTATCTCTTAATTTTCTATCCAATCATAAAACTTCCCCCAATTTTTTTAATAATCAGAGTCTTGTTTATTTTTAAGTTTCAAAGTCAATCTACTCATCTCTGCACAATCCATAATTTTTCTCAAAACTTCCCTTTCCGTTGGTATCCTATTTAATTTCCAACATTGTGCATATACAATCCTAGCTGCAGTAATTATATGTATAGTTAAATATGTCTCTTCTTTATCAAAATTATCTGGTAAAATACCCAGAAGGTATATCTCGGGTCTAAATTCAATAGTCTTTCTTAAAATCTTCTGAATCCAATGTTGAATTTGTGTCCAAAATTTTCATGCTTCCGGACTTTTATGATTTTAACCCCTCCCAACCCCCCCAAAAATTATTATCTCTTTCATTTTTAAAACAACTTTTAATTTCCATCAAAATTGTTCTGCATTTTCTTTACCCCAATCACAGCCGCACATTCTTTATAAATTTCTTTCTCCTTTTCCCACTTCTGGAAGCAATCACTCTTACGTGCACTTTATTCCATTACTGCCTCAAACGTCCCTTTTCCTGCCTTTCATTCATGTCAATCTATGCCAGACCCGGGCAAGATGCGGCCCAAGGGCCAGATGTGGCCCACCTGCTGTCTGTGACCGGCCTGCAGAGGTCGGTCCAACTTTTCTAGATAGGAACTGGGTGTTCAAGATATAACATATAACATGTAACACATAACACATTACACATAACATATATTTATAATATAATTAACTCAGTTCTACCCAATAATATACAGTAGAACTGGGTTAATTATGTCAGTCCGGCCCTCTAAAACCATCCCAATTTCTCATGCGGCCCCATGGCAGAATGAATTGCCCACCGCTGCTCTATGTGCTTCTGCGGTTCAAGCAGCCCCCACATCCTCCACTCTCAATCCATTCGGTTTTTTTCTTCTTCTTTTTTTCAAAATTTTATGTTACAAACAACAATAAAACATGACAAATGTCAAAACAATAATTGCACAGTTCTATAATAAATCATTTTTGATTCCCAGGTCATTGGATTCATAAGAGATTATACAGTTCCATAAATCCTTATGAAGAATTGCTTTCATCAGAAATAAAGATTCATATATTTCTGCAAACATACAAAATATACCATATTCTAGAACCGAAGTTCTACCCTTTGAAGCGAACATATTATTTTCCCTTCCTTCATCATCTGCTCTTTAAGTTATTTGGAGTATCCCCAAAGATGTGCCACACTTTGGGCGTGCTGTTAGTCTGTCCAGTTGTTATTGGGAGATTGAATGCATATATACAGTAGCTCTACGTGTAATTTTGAATTGAGTCTCACGCCAATATTCATTGATCATGGCCTTGCGTAGTGTATTCCATCCTTTTAGGGTGGTATCCCCAATGCCCTTATCCCCTAACTGTCGTGCCCATGAGGAGAAGAAAGTTTCAGACGGTCTTTTCACATCTAGATTTCTCCTATGGTGATACAGCATCGTCACTGCCCTGGTCCCTAGATTTAGTGGGAGGATTTTATCCATTTCATTTTGTCTGATTTCCTCTTTTACACCTTGTAATATAGGTCCTAGAAAACCCCGTATTTGAGCATACGGATGAAGGCATGCTGCCCTCCTTCAGTGGGTCGCCCTCGGGGAAGGCACAGCATGCCATGAATTGTCACATCAGAATGAAATGACACAGAGGAAGTTTTCCCAATGGGAGGACGACCCCAAATAGATCAAGGTGTCTCCTATTTATTGTGTATTCACAGTTCTGACATGTGGTACAGAATAACCAATTAGCAAACGCCACTTACATTTAAACCATTCTCCAGCAACTAATTTACTTTTGTACCTTATAAGGCAAGCTTCTCAGAAGCTGCATTCCTTGCTTTTTTCCCATGATTGTGTGATTGCAAAGGAATGTCAGTAATGCATCCTTATATGGAAGTTCTATATGTTTTCTTTAAATGCTTTCCATACATGGTCATGATTCTGCAGAATGCTTATTCAGCCTAGACTTTGTTGCCTCTCCATAGAGGAAGAATTTAAGATTTTATACAGCACATAATTAGGCTTATGACATCACTCTCCAGCAATATCTTATTCCTTAATTTCAGTGCTTATAAATCTATGATTACAACAACGGCAATCCATGTGCTGGTCCTAGTTGATATTTATCTAGTAGTTCTTCTCTATCTAACCAACCAGGTTCTGTTTCGTGCAGGAGGTGTTTTACTAGCAGGATATGCCTTTATCCCCCCATTCCCCAAACATCTTATTTTCTCGGCCCTGTGGGAACCCATGGTGGTTCCAAAGTGGTAGATACTTTGATATCTGGAACGATAGGTGGTATTTTATTCGTACGGTCTTCCATGTTGCTATGGTATCATGGAAAACTATTGATTTTTTAATATATGATGGTAATTGAACTATCTTAACATGTAGTAAGGTGGCCAAGTCCCAGGGTGCACAATATTGAGATTCTAAATCATATGCTGAAAAAATACTTGTGCCTTTTAACCAGTCACAAATGTGCCTCATCACGCATATTAAATTGTATCCCCTAATATTAGGGGCATTAATCCGTCCTTTTTCCTTTGCAGCTATCAGCTTATGGTTGTGGATGCGTGGGCACTTGCTCTGCCATAAAAAATGAGATATAGTTTTGTTGAGTTTCATGATATCAGCATGCTTTTTAAGAAGGGGGATTGTGGGAACTGGGCATGGATAGCCTAGAGAAAAGGAGGGCCAGAGGGGACATGATAGCTATATATAACTATATGAGGGGTTGCCACAGAGAGGAGGGGGTCACTCTATTCTCCAGAGCACCAGAGGGCCGGATGAGGAACAACAGCTGGAAGCTGACCAAGGAGAGATTCAACCTAGAAGTAAGGAAGAACTTCCTGATGGTCAGAGCGATCAACCAGTGGAACAACCTGCCTGCGGAGATTGTGAACTCCCCAACTCTGGACACTTTCAAGAGGAGATTGGACTGCCATTTGGCTGGGGTGCTCTAGGATTCCTGCTCAGGCAGGGGGTTGGACTTGATGACCTGCATGGTCCCTTTATTTATTCAACAATAAATAAACAAACAAACAAACAAATAAATAAAGGGGGATTGTTTACATTGGATATAATAGTTTGGAAAAAGACATCATTTTTATTAGATGATTACATCCCAAAAAATGAAATGGGGAGGTTATGCCATCATTGTAGTTCTTGAATTATTTTCATAATTAATGGAGGGTAGTTTAGCCTATATACCAATTCTGCTGTATATCCAATTTTTATGCCTAAGTATTTCCCAAAATTTGATACTACAGGTATCCCTCCTATCTCTTTTCCTGTACTTCTCACCAGTCTGTTTCCCTCCTGGAATAAGATTTCACATTTAGATTTATTTATTTTGAACCCCGAAAATGAGCCAAGGTCCTTAAATAAAGTTAAAATTTCAGGGAGATCCCTGCATGGATCAGACATAAACAGAAGGATATCATCTGCAAAAAATGTGGTCTTAAGTGTGGAAGATCCTATTTGTATTCCTTTAAATGTATTTTGTTCCACTAGATACCTTGCCAGGGGCTCAATGAAAAGTAGGGATGAAAGAGGACACCCTTAGCGAGTCCCCTTCAACAAAGAGACAAGTGCGGATGTAAATCCTGTACTACATATTCTTACCCTAGGTACTTGGTAGAGACTTTGTATAAAGTATGAAAAACACCCTGTACTCCAATATGGTCAAGTCATTGTCCCAGCCACTGCCATTTCACACTATCAAAAGCTTTCTCAGCATCTATAGTGATTAGGGCTGGCGCTGGTGCCAGTGGTACCCTGGTGGGTGGCTGCCTGATCCAGAGCTAATAGAGCTTTCCTCATGTTGGTAACTGCAACCATGCCTTGGGCAAAGCCTATTTTTAAGTCTACATTAATAAGTGATATTGGTCTAAAAGAGATTGGTATGTCACCATTTTTCCCAGGTTTTGGCAATAATTTGATATGTGCCATATTTAAAGAGCTTTATAATTGGCGACCTGATAGTAAAGAAGAATACAGTCCTGTAAGAAATTGAGTAATTTGTTCTTGCGTTGCTTTATAAAAGTCCCCTGGGTTGCCATCTGGGCCTGGGGCTTTGCCTGTAGGTAGTGACTTGGGGTTTTTTTGTACTTCCTCTGCCGTGATTGGAGCGTTTAATGTCTCTAGTTGTTCTACATAGATAACCGTGGCATATTAACCCTCTGAAGGAATTCCAGTCCTTTGGTATCATTTACCTTTGTATTGGTGTAAAATTGAATGAAGTAGTCTCCTAAAATATCTACTATTTCCTTGGGAGTAGTAGTATATGTTCCTTTGGGTCGTTTGAGTCTGTATATATTTGTCTGTGGTAATTTACCCTTGCTAGATTGACCAGTAGTTTGCCAGATGTAATTTCCATTGTAATTTTGCCAGTGTAATTTCTCTTCCAGTAAAGACCATGCAAATGCCTCCTTCTACGGTGCCCATATATCAGGGGCCCTTTGGGTCTCAGCCCATCGGTCTTTGTTTAAAGTGGTTGAGGATGAGAGATAGTTCGTATAAGCAGTTCTCACCTCGGCATATGTCAAGGCATATTGCTGTCTTGTTATCTTTTTTATTGATTGGACATGGGTCGTAATTCGACCCCGTAGAACAGCTTTTGCTATTTCCCAAAAGAGGATGTGATCTTGGACATGTATATGGTTGTCACTTACATATTCATGGCACCGTTTCTTCAGTAACGTCAAAACATTCATCTTTTAGTAGAAAGGATGGGAATCTCCAAATATAATTGTTACCTTTGGGGCATAATTCTTGCATATATTTTTTATACTATTTTATTAACTTATTAACTTTTTATCTTATTAACTGACTTAGATTTGTATTTATATCTTACATATTTGCAATATTTAATCTATTTATAATTAATTGGGGGGGTTTAACAGATGTATAATTGGAGTGGGTGTAATGACATGTATGGGAGGAATGATTGGTATGAATGCGATGGCTGGAGTGGGTGGGGTTATGTCAGGGAAGGGGTGAATGGGAATAGTATGAATGAGATATTTGGGCCACCTGACGCCGGAGAGGCGGGAGGGGAAGGGGCACTGATCTCTGGGGTGGCGGAGGAGAGGCAGATATGGTGTTGCTGGGGAGAGGCAGATATGGTGGGGGCCACAGAGCTAGCCGTTCCAGGGGAACCAGGGACCGTTGCTTAATAACGGTCACTGGTTCTGGCTCTGTGAGCCCAACCTTGGGTACTGGTGATGAGTGTAACTCTGGCCCTGGACTCAGGTTGCTGCTGCTTAACACCAGGTTGGTGGTCAATAAAGCTCTCCTCATCCGGGACCTGATCCTGGATGAGGAGGCCGACCTGGCTTGTATTACTGAAACCTGGCTGGGCCCGGAGGGAGGTGTCCCTCTCTCTGAAATTTGCCCAGCCGGGTTTCAGATATGGCATCAACCTCGACCCCATGGAAGGGGGGGAGGAGTGGCTATTATAGCCAGGGAGACCCTTTGCCTGCGTAGGCTCATTGCTCCGGAAATTGCGGGTTGCGAGTCTCTCTTGCTGAAGTTGGACTTAGGGGTTCAGGTGGGCTTATTTCTCACGTACCTGCCTCCCAGCTGCGTGTCAAAAGCCCTGCCTGTGCTACTCGAGGAGGTAGCCGGGTTGGCGGTGGAGTTCCCCGGACTCATTGTCCTGGGGGACTTCAACCTGCCGTCACTCGGCGAAACCTCTGGGTTGGCACAGGAGTTCATGGCCACCATGACAGCCATGGACCTGACTCAAGTAGTACAGGGTCCGACTCACGAGGGAGGGCACGCACCTGACATGGTATTCCTTTCCGAGCAATTGAGTAATGGTCCGAGACTAAGGGGCTTAGAAGCATTGCCTTTGTCATGGTCAGACCATTTCCTACTACGGCTTGACTTCCTGGCTCCAATCCTTCCCCGCAGGGAGGCGGAACCAATGAAGATGTTCCGCCCCAGACGCCTGATGGACCCAGAGGGCTTTCAGACAGCGCTTGGGGTTATTCCAGAGGCACTCGTCCACAGTTCGGCGGAGTCTCTTGCGGAGGCCTGGAACACGGCTCTTGACCGGATTGCGCCTTTGCGACCTCTCCGTGGCGTTAGACCCCGTAGAGCCCCATGGTTCAACGAGGAGCTCCGGGAGTTGAAACGCCAAAAGAGACGTCTAGAGAAGCGATGGAGGAAGAGTAGGTCTGAATCCGATCGAACACTTGTAAGAGCTTTTATTAAGACTTACAAAGTGGCGCTCAAGGCGGCAAGATGCGCGTACCATGCCGCCTTGATTGCATCAGCGGAATCCCGCCCGGCCGCTCTGTTTAGGGTGACCCGCTCCCTTCTTAACCAGGGGGGAGTTGGGGAGCCCTTGCAGAGCAGTGCCGAGGAGTTTAACACGTTTTTCGCTGATAAAATCGCTTGGATCCGAGCGGACCTCAACTCCAATTGTAAAACAGAGTCGACTGACAACGAGTCAGTCGAGGTGACTGGGGCACGTAGTTGTCCACCTGTCTGGGAAGAGTTTGATCTGGTGACACCTGATGAAGTGGACAAGGCCATTGGAGCTGTGAGTTCCGCCACCTGTCTACTGGATCCGTGTCCCTCCTGGTTGGTCTCGGCCAGCAGGGAGGTGACACGGAGCTGGGCCCAGGAGATTACCAACGCTTCCTTGGGGAGGGGAGTTTTTCCATCACTCTATAAAGAAGCGCTTGTGCGCCCCCTCCTCAAGAAGCCCTCCCTGGACCCAGCCGTACTTAACAACTATCGTCCAGTCTCCAACCTTCCCTTTATGGGGAAGGTTGTCGAGAAGGTGGTGGCACTACAGCTCCAGCGGTCCTTGGAAGAAGCTGATTATCTAGGTCCCCAGCAGTCGGGTTTCAGGCCCGGTTACAGCACGGAAACCGCTTTGGTCGCGTTGATGGATGATCTCTGGCGGGCCCGGGACAGGGGTTTATCCTCTGTCCTGGTGCTCCTCGATCTCTCAGCGGCTTTCGATACCATCAACCATGGTATCCTTCTGCACCGGTTGGAGGGGCTGGGAGTGGGAGGCACTGTTCTTCAGTGGTTCTCCTCCTACCTCTCTGGCCGGTCGCAGTCGGTGTTAGTGGGGGGTCAGAGGTCGGCTCTGAGGACTCTCCCTTGTGGGGTGCCTCAGGGGTCGGTCCTCTCCCCTTGCTATTTAACATCTACATGAAACCGCTGGGTGAGATCATCCAAGGACATGGGGTGAGGTATCATCAATATGCCGATGATACCCAGCTTTACATCTCCACCCCATGCCCAGTCAACGAAGCGGTGGAAGTGATGTGCCGGTGCCTGGAGGCTGTTGGGACCTGGATGGGTGTCAACAGACTCAAGCTCAACCCGGATAAGACTGAGTGGCTGTGGGTTTTGCCTCCCAAGGACAATTCCATCTGTCCGTCCATTACCCTGGGGGGGGAATTATTGACCCCCTCAGAGAGGGTCCGCAACTTGGGCGTCCTCCTCGATCCACAGCTCATATTAGAAAACCACCTCTCAGCTGTGGCGAGGGGGGCGTTTGCCCAGGTTCGCCTGGTGCACCAGTTGCGGCCCTATTTGGACCGGGATTCATTGCTCACAGTCACTCACACCCTCATCGCCTCGAGATTCGACTACTGTAACGCTCTCTACATGGGGCTACCTTTGAAAAGTGTTCGGAAACTTCAGATCGTGCAGAATGCAGCTGCGAGAGCAATCATGGGCTTCCCTAGGTATGCCCATGTTTCACCATCACTCTGCAGTCTGCATTGGCTGCCGATCAATTTCCGGTCACAATTCAAAGTGTTGGTTATGACCTTTAAAGCCCTTCATGGCATCGGACCAGAATATCTCCGAGACCGCCTCCTGCTGCACGAATCCCAGCGACCGATTAGGTCCCACAGAGTGGGCCTTCTCCGGGTCCCGTCAACTAAACAATGTCGGTTGGCGGGCCCCAAGGGAAGAGCCTTCTCTGTGGCGGCCCCGGCTCTCTGGAACAAACTCCCCCCGGAGATTAGAACTGCCCCTACTCTCCCTGCCTTCCGTAAAGTTCTTAAAACCAACCTTTGTCGTCAGGCATGGGGGAACTGAAACACCTCCCCCGGCCACGTACAATTTATGTATGGTATGTTTGTGTGTGTGCTTGTTAATATAGTTGGGTTCTTTTTTAAACTATTTTAAATACTTAAATTTATTGAATCTATTTGGATTTGTACGATTGTTTATATTTTTGTTGTGAGCCGCCCCGAGTTCGCGGACAGGGGCGGCATACAAATCTAAATAATAAATAAACAAACAAACAAACAAATAAATAAATAAATATTCAATGAAACAGGGGAGTGATCTGAAATTACTAAATCTTCAATATTTATTGATGAGGTCCTAGGTAGGAGGGATGGTTGAGTAAAATATAGTCAGTACGTGACCACGTGGTCATGGGGGTGTGAATAATGGGTATATTCTCTCCCATTCGGATGCGTGAAGCGCCAACTGTCCAGTAGTTGGGTGTTATCTAGGAAGTCTACAAGGCACTTCTGGGTTTCCCCCAGTGTATTTACACTGCTCATGTTTCGTTTCCTATCCTCCAGCACTGAGACAACTTCATTCATATCTCCTCCCAATATCTTATTACGGAAGGGATCTCCTCTTGAAAGTGTCTAAAGTTGGGGCGTTCACAACCTCCGCTGGCAGGCCGTTCCACTGGTTGATCTCTCTGACTGTCAGGAAGTTCTTCCTTATGTCCAGGTTGAATCTCTCCTTGGTCAGCTTCCATCCGTTGTTTCTTGTCTGGCCCTGTGGTGCCCTGCAAAATAGTGTGCCCCCCTCCTCTCCATGGCAGCCCCTCAAGTACCTGTTGTTCTGCTTGGCCGGCTGGCCACCCAACAAAGCAGTGTACAAACACACACACAGAAGCTTGCAAAAGGCAAAGTTCTCTTTATGTACAAAATTGGCTTAAAGCCACAGCCCCTGCAAAGGAATGTTGGTTTACAATCCAGTGGTTGTTCTGCCGGGCTTCTCAACACGAGCCCCCAATTAAGTTCAAACGTAGAAATTCAGACACACACACTTGTAAAGTCAATAACACTTTTTTATTGAAAGGAAAATACGAGCCAAACACACTTTTAGTCAGTCAAAGTGCTCTCCTTCAAAGCAACAGCCTTGAATGCTATGAAGAACAATAAACAAACAAACACAAAGCAGATAAAAGGCAGCTGCAAAGATGTCACAGCCACCCTCCTTCAAGAGTTCTCAAGTCAGAAACTTAACTATGAAATAGTCCAAACGTCCTGGAAATAGTTCCTTGTAGATTAGATTAGATTAGATTAGATTTATTGGATTTATATGCCGCCCCTCTCTGCAAACTCGGGGCGGCTCACAACAATAATAAAAAACAGTACATAATAACAAATCCAATGCCCACCAATCTAATTACAATTTAAAATTAATAAATTCATAAAAGAGTCCCAATATATATAAAAAACAGGCACACAGTCAATCAATCAAATGGCAAAACAACATGGGCAAGGGGGAGATGTTTTAGTTGTAGAATCCTGATACAAAATACATGTCTCACCTTCACCAAACAGATAAAGTTCCACGCCCAGATGCAAGAACGCTGGCAATTTAACAGCAGCCCCATTAGCCTAATTGCCCCCAGCCATAGATGATCTCCCTTATTTCCTATAGTATTTATGCAGTTGCTCTTTCTGTGACATTGCCCTGCATCTGCGCATATCAATGAATGTTTCCCCTTCCGAATCCACTGAGGATAATGATGATGAATCACTCACCGGACAATTCTCTAATGGGCTGCCTGTAATTACCTCTTCTGAGGATCTCCCTTTGCTTTCACTATCTGCTACAGACGCTTCGCTGTTGAAAGCAGTCGGCAGTAAAACTGGCCTCTGACAATGGGAGGATTCTCCCACATCCACCCCCCACAGTCCTTGGAGCAGGAGCTGGCCCAAAGCCAACCACAACAGTGGTCAGTGTTAACTGCTCAATCCAACAATAAAAGTCTCTCTGGCTTGCTTCTGCCAATTACTCACTTGGCTTGAGTGTCATAATTCCAAAGTAGTCAAAAGTAAAGGCTATATCATGAAGTGTCAATGTCTCTGTTTCTCTCAAATCCCAACGATAATTTCCCACACCGCCTTTCGCCAGCCCTTCCCTTTTTAAAGCTGCTGCAACCTCCTGAATTGCTGACAGCTGTGCCTCAGAATCTCTGTCTGCGTCTGTGCAGCTGTTCCTGGAGTCCCATCATTCTGCACACTCTGACATTAAGGATGGGGTCATCCATCACCTCATCTGATCCAGATGAGGCTCAGACTGGAGATCCTACAGGCTCTGCAGGCCTCTCCGACCCCTTCCATGTCCAACTCCACTTCCCCCTCCCTTGCAAGCCAAACAGGTCTTTTTTCATCTGACAGACTCGGCTCCTCCAAGTCAAAATCAGTGACCAGAGGAGCTTGCCATGAGCCAACAACACCTGTAGACTGTTATCATGTCCCTCCTGGCCCTTCTTTTCTCCAGGCTATCCATGCCCAGTTCCAGCAATCTCTCTTCCTATGTCTTCCTATGGTTGCTCTTTTCTGTACCTTTTCCCAAATTACTACGTCTCTTTTGAAGTGTGGTGATCAGAATTGAATGCAGTACTCCAGGCGAGGTCTGACTAGGGTGTTATAGAGTGGTTTTAATACCTCCCTGCTCTTGGAGTGTATCCCCCTGTTGATGCAGCTTAGGATTGTGTTGGCCTTTTTAGCCACTGCTGCACAGTGGTGGCTCATGTTTAGTTGGTTATCCACCAAGACTCCGAGATCTCTTTCAGTCACTACTACTAACTGTGGTTCCTCCCAGTTTGTATGCGTGTCTAGGCTTTTTTTTACCTAGGTGAAGGACTTTACTTTTCTTGATGTTGAACATCATTTTGTTCGTTTGGCCCCCCGGGTTAATCTATCTAGGTCTTTCTGTATTTTGAGCTTATCTAGAGTGCTGGCTACCCTCACCAGCCTGGTGTCATCTGCAAATTTGATTGGTTCCCCTTCTGTTCCCTCATTTAGGTCACTAATGAAAATGTTGAAGAGCACAGGGCCCAGCACTGAACCCTGTGGTACCCCACTGCCTACCTTCTTCCATGTGGATTTGGAGCCGTTGAGGACTACTTGTTGGGTATGGTTGGTCAGCCAACTGTTTATTCATCTATATGTGTTATAATCTACTCTGTTTTATTCTAATTTGTGGATTAGGATATTGTGATCTATTTTATCAAAAGCTTCACTGAAGTCCAAGTTTATTAAGTCTACAGTGTTGCATTGATCTACTGATTTGGTTATGGTGTTGAAAAATGATATGAGATTGGTTTGGCAAGATTTGTTTCTGACAAATTCATGTTGCTGTTGGTTATTATCTTGCTTGTTTCTAGGTAGTAGCAAAGCTATATTTTTATTTTATTTACCAGTATTTTTCTAGGTATAGAAGTCAGACTGATTGTTCTGTAGTTGCATGGGTCTGTGTTTTTCTTTTTTGTGAATGGGGATATCTAGTCAATCTCATTCTGAATATTTTCCTTAAGTTCCTCCATCACTTCTGCCAACAGATTTATCATTATCTCTGCTAATTTTTCTCCTTTTTCTTCTTCCATATTTTGGAATCTCAGATAATAATATGCCCTGCCCATGAGCAGTGACAGAAAATAACGCCATCCTGTGGTCAAAGCAAGATGTAGGGCAGCCAAAGGTTTTATTCTTAATAGGCCATAATAGACTTTAACTCATTTCAAGGCTTTTGAAACAGGATTTCTTTTTCTGTTTCTACCTTGCAGCAAATGTGCCTCCTGTCACATTAATATTAATAAGGTTTTAATAATAAAGATAAAGGATAATAACTTTAAAATCCCATTAAAAGGGTTGATTTCTTTTTGTGGCTGCAATATCTGCTTTGACCACAGGATGGCAGTTTTCTATCATTAACAATGAGGCCATCCTAGGCCTTTCAGATGGTCTCAACGCTATTGCTAAGGGACAGAAAACCATGCCACCCTGTGGTAAAAAAAAGGAATAGCAGACACAAAAAGAAATAAACCCTCTTGACGGATTTTAAGTTTATTGTTCTGTATATTTATTATTAAATTGTTTATTAACATTCATAGGACAACAGGAGGCCCAGGGGCCACAACACAGGCACAGAAGGAATCCTTCAAAAAAGTTAAACTGGTTCAAAAAGGCCTACGATGGCTTCACTATCACTAAGGGACAGAAAATTATGCCATCATGTGGCCAAAGCAGGTATAGCAGCCCCCCCAAAAGCCCCTCAGTGCAAAGCAGCGGGAAAAACATGGCTGACTTCCTTTGTGCACTTCTCCTGGCATCCCACCTCTACTTCCTTTCACAGCGGCCTTCTAATAAAACCGACTTCCTGTCCGTTTTCAGTAGCCGTCCTCCAGTTCCTTTGAAAACATACCTTCCCGTCCATCCTACTCAGTCGCCCCCCCCCCCCCCAACGTCCTTTGTCAGCGACCTTCTCGGCACGGGGCACTTCCCATCCATCCTGTAGTCACATAAGTGAATACGTGGAAAGCTCCGTTTATCCTCAGATGCTTTGTGGGTGGACAAGAAGCCAAATAAAATGGCATTTTGTCTTCTGGGGGAGCCAGAAACCAGAGCCCCGAGCCTCATCATGCTTGAGTTGGTCCCACAGGAGCCTTTTGTCTGCCCTGGGCTGACTCTGGCTAAGTGCCCTTACCAAATCTCCCTCGGGAGGGGACCCACTTCTGCCTCCCCCCATGATGATGATGATCACAGCCCTTCTTAACTGGGTTTAAGGCTTTTGCAGGATTACTCCCCTATTCCTTTGATATAGCAAACCGCATAATCGCTCATTCATATTAATAAGGCATTAATAATAAAGATATAGGATAATAAAATTAAAATCCAATAGATTTCTTTTTGTGTCCGCAATACAGTACCGGATGTGACCACCGGAGAGCAGTTTTCTATCATTAACAATGCTGAATCAGGCATAGCAGGGTTAATGTGATGGCGGGACCTTCTCTGTGGCGGCCCCGGCCCTCTGGAACCAACTCCCCCCAGAGATTAGAATTGCCCCCACCCTCCTTGCCTTTCGAGATTGCTCCCCCATTCCTTTGATGTATAAAACCGCATCATGGCTTGTTGATATTAATAAGGCATTAATTATAAAGATATCGGATAATAAAATTAAAATCCAATTTAAAAAGTAGATTTCTTTTTGTGTCCGCAATACGTGACCACCGGAGGGCAGTTTTCTATCATTAACATTGCTGAATCAGGCATAGCAGGGTTAATGTGATGGCGGGACCTTCTCTGTGGCGGCCCCGGCCCTCTGGAACCAACTCCCCCCAGAGATTAGAATTGCCCCCACCCTCCTTGCCTTTCAGGATTGCTCCCCCATTCCGTTGATGTAGCAAACCGCATCATGGCTTGTTAATATTAATAAGGCATTAATAATAAAGATATAGGATAATAAAATTAAAATCCAATTTAAAAAGTAGATTTCTTTTTGTGTCCGCAATACATGACCATCAGAGGGCAGTTTTCTATCATTAACAATGCTGAATCAGGCATAGCAGGGTTAATGTGATGGCGGGACCTTCTCTGTGGCGGCCCCGGCCCTCTGGAACCAACTCCCCCCAGAGATTAGAATTGCCCCCACCCTCCTCACCTTTCAGGACTGCTCCCCCATTCCTTTGACGTAGCAAACCCGCATCATCGCTTGTTAATATTAATAAGGCGTTAATAATAAAGATATCGGATAATAAAATTAAAATGCAATAGATTTCTTTTTGCCTCCGCAAAATACCGGATGTGACCACCGGAGGGCGGAGGGCAGGCGGAGGGCAGGTTTCTAATCCAATTTAAAAAGTAGATTTCTTTTTGTGTCCGCAATACATGACCATCAGAGGGCAGTTTTCCATCATTAACAATGCCGAATCAGGCATAGCGGGGTTAATGTGATGGCGGGACCTTCTCTGTGGCGGCCCCGGCCCTCTGGAACCAACTCCCCCCAGAGATTAGAATTGCCCCCACCCTCCTCGCCTTTCAGGACTGCTCCCCCATTCCTTTGACGTAGCAAACCCGCATCATCGCTTGTTAATATTAATAAGGCGTTAATAATAAAGATATCGCATAATAAAATTAAAATCCAATAGATTTCTTTTTGCCTCTGCAAAATACCGGACGTGACCACTGGAGGGCAGGTTTCTATAATTAAGAATGCCGAATCAGGCATAGCGGGGTTAATGTGATGGCGGGACCTTCTCTGTGGCGGCCCCGGCCATCTGGAACAAACTCCCTCCAGAGATTAGAATTGCCCCCACCCTCCTTGCCTTTCAGGACTGCTCCCCCATTCCTTTGACGTAGCAAACCCGCATCATCGCTTGTTAATATTAATGAGGCGTTAATAATAAAGATATCGGATAATAAAATTAAAATCCAATAGATTTCTTTTTGCCTCTGCAAAATACCGGAATCATCGCTTGTTAATATAAATAAGGCGTTAATAATAAAGATATCGGATAATAAAATTAAAATCCAATAGATTTCTTTTTGCCTCTGCAAAATACCGGACGTGACCACCGGAGGGCAGGTTTCTATCATTAACAATGCTGAATCAGGCATAGCGGGGTTAATGTGATGGCGGGACCTTCTCTGTGGCGGCCCCGGCCCTCTGGAACCAACTCCCCCCAGAGATTAGAATTGTCCCCACCCTCCTTGCCTTTCAGGATTGGTCCCCCATTCCTTTGATGTAGCAAACCCGGATCATCGCTTGTTAATATTAATAAGGCGTTAATAATAAAGATATCGGATAATAAAATTAAAATCCAATAGATTTCTTTTTGCCTCCGCAAAATACCGGACCTGACCACCGGAGGGCAGGTTTCAATCATTAACAATGCTGAATCAGGCATAGCGGGGTTAATGTGATGGCGGGATATTCTCTGTGGCGGCCCCGGCCCTCTGGAACCAACTCCCCCCAGAGATTAGAATTGCCCCCACCCTCCTCACCTTTCAGGACTGCTCCCCCATTCCTTTGATGCAGCAAGCCCGCATCATCGCTTGTTAATATTAATAAGGCGTTAATAATAAAGATATCAGATAATAAAATTAAAATCCAATAGATTTCTTTTTGCCTCCGCAAAATACCGGATGTGACCACCGGAGGGCAGGTTTCTATCATTAACAATGCTGAATCAGGCATAGCGGGGTTAATGTGATGGCGGGACCTTCTCTGTGGCGGCCCCGGCCCTCTAGAACCAACTCCTCCCAGAGATTAGAATTGCCCCCACCCTCCTTGCCTTTCAGGACTGCTCCCCCATTCCTTTGATGTAGCAAACCCGCATCATCGCTTGTTAATATTAATAAGGCGCTAATAATAAAGATATCGGATAATAAAATTAAAATCCAATAGACTTATTTTTGCCTCCGCAAAATACCGGACGTGACCACCGGAGGGCAGTTTCAATCATTAACAATGCTGAATCAGGCATAGCGGGGTTAATGTGATGGCGGGACCTTCTCTGTGGTGGCCCAGGCCCTCTGGAACCAACTCCACCCTGAGATTAGAATTGCCCCCACCCTCCTTGCCTTTCAGGATTGCTCCCCCATTGCTTTGATGTAGCGAACCGCATCATGGCTTGTTAATATTAATAAGGCATTAATAATAAAGATATAGGATAATATAATTAAAATCCAATTTAAAAAGTAGATTTCTTTTTGTGTCCGCAATACGTGACCACAGGAGGGCAGTTTTCTATCATTAACAATGCTGAATCAGGCATAGCAGGGTGAATGTGATGGCGGGACCTTCTCTGTGGCAGCCCCGGCCCTCTGGAACAAACTCCCCCCAGAGATTAGAATTGCCCCCACCCTCCTTGCCTTTCAGGATTGTTCCCCCATTCCTTTGATGTACCAAACCGCATCATGGCTTGTTGATATTAATAAGGCATCAATAATAAAGATATCGGATAATAAAATTAAAATCCAATTTAAAAAGTAGATTTCTTTTTGTGTCCGCAATACGTGACCACGGGAGGGCAGTTTTCTATCATTAACAATGCTGAATCAGGCATAGCAGGGTGAATGTGATGGCGGGACCTTCTCTGTGGTGGCCCCGGCCCTCTGGAACCAACTCCCCCCAGAGATTAGAATTGCCCCCACCCTCCTTCTCTTTCAGGATTGTTCCCCCATTCCTTTGATGTACCAAACCGCATCATGGCTTGTTGGTATTAATAAGGCATTAATTATAAAGATATTGGATAATAAAATTAAAATCCAATTTAAAAAGTAGATTTCTTTTTGTGTCCGCAATACGTGACCACGGGAGGGCAGTTTTCTATCATTAACAATGCTGAATCAGGCATAGCAGGGTGAATGTGATGGCGGGACCTTCTCTGTGGCGGCCCCGGCCCTCTGGAACCAACTCCCCCCAGAGATTAGAATTGCCCCCACCCTCCTTCTCTTTCAGGATTGCTCCCCCATTCCTTTGATGTAGCAAACCCGCATCATCGCTTGTTAATATTAATTAGGCGTTAATAATAAAGATATCGGATAATAAAATTAATATCCAATAGATTTCTTTTTGCCTCCGCAAAATACCGGACGTGACCACCGGAGGGCAGGTTTCCCATCATTAACAATGCTGAATCAGGCATAGCGGGGTTAATGTGATGGCGGGACCTTCTCTGTGGAGGCCCCGGCCGTCTGGAACCAACTCTCCCCAGAGATTAGAATTGCCCCCACCCTCCTTGCCTTTCAGGACTGCTCCCCCATTCCTTTGATGTAGCAAACCCGCATCATCGCTTGTTAATATTAATGGGGCGTTAATAATAAAGATATCGGATAATAAAATTAAAATCCAATAGATTTCTTTTTGCCTCTGCAAAATACCGGAATCATCGCTTGTTAATATAAATAAGGCGTTAATAATAAAGATATCGGATAATAAAATTAAAATCCAATAGATTTCTTTTTGCCTCTGCAAAATACCGGACGTGACCACCGGAGGGCAGGTTTCTATCATTAACAATGCTGAATCAGGCATAGCGGGGTTAATGTGATGGCGGGACCTTCTCTGTGGCGGCCCCGGCCCTCTGGAACCAACTCCCCCCAGAGATTAGAATTGCCCCCACCCTCCTTCTCTTTCAGGATTGCTCCCCCATTCCTTTGATGTAGCAAACCCGCATCATCGCTTGTTAATATTAATTAGGCGTTAATAATAAAGATATCGGATAATAAAATTAATATCCAATAGATTTCTTTTTGCCTCCGCAAAATACCGGACGTGACCACCGGAGGGCAGGTTTCCCATCATTAACAATGCTGAATCAGGCATAGCGGGGTTAATGTGATGGCGGGACCTTCTCTGTGGAGGCCCCGGCCGTCTGGAACCAACTCTCCCCAGAGATTAGAATTGCCCCCACCCTCCTTGCCTTTCAGGACTGCTCCCCCATTCCTTTGACGTAGCAAACCCGCATCATCGCTTGTTAATATTAATGGGGCGTTAATAATAAAGATATCGGATAATAAAATTAAAATCCAATAGATTTCTTTTTGCCTCTGCAAAATACCGGAATCATCGCTTGTTAATATAAATAAGGCGTTAATAATAAAGATATCGGATAATAAAATTAAAATCCAATAGATTTCTTTTTGCCTCTGCAAAATACCGGACGTGACCACCGGAGGGCAGGTTTCTATCATTAACAATGCTGAATCAGGCATAGCGGGGTTAATGTGATGGCGGGACCTTCTCTGTGGCGGCCCCGGCCCTCTGGAACCAACTCTCCCCAGAGATTAGAATTGCCCCCACCCTCCTTGCCTTTCAGGATTGCTCCCCCATTCCTTTGATGTAGCAAACCCGCATCATCGCTTGTTAATATTAATTAGGTGTTAATAATAAAGATATCGGATAATAAAATTAAAATCCAATAGATTTCTTTTTGCCTCCGCAAAATACCGGACGTGACCACCGGAGGGCAGGTTTCAATCATTAACAATGCTGAATCAGGCATAGCGGGGTTAATGTGATGGCGGGACATTCTCTGTGGCGGCCCCGGCCCTCTGGAACCAACTCCCCCCAGAGATTAGAATTGCCCCCACCCTCCTCACCTTTCAGGACTGCTCCCCCATTCCTTTGATGCAGCAAACCCGCATCATTGCTTGTTAATATTAATAAGGCGTTAATAATAAAGATATCGGATAATAAAATTAAAATCCAATAGATTTCTTTTTGCCTCCGCAAAATACCGGATGTGACCACCGGAGGGCAGGTTTCTATCATTAACAATGCTGAATCAGGCATAGCGGGGTTAATGTGATGGCGGGACCTTCTCTGTGGCGGCCCCGGCCCTCTAGAACCAACTCCTCCCAGAGATTAGAATTGCCCCCACCCTCCTTGCCTTTCAGGACTGCTCCCCCATTCCTTTGATGTAGCAAACCCGCATCATCGCTTGTTAATATTAATAAGGCGCTAATAATAAAGATATCGGATAATAAAATTAAAATCCAATAGACTTATTTTTGCCTCCGCAAAATACCGGACGTGACCACCGGAGGGCAGGTTTCAATCATTAACAATGCTGAATCAGGCATAGCGGGGTTAATGTGATGGCGGGACCTTCTCTGTGGCGGCCCCGGCCCTCTGGAACCAACTCCCCCCAGAGATTAGAATTGTCCCCACCCTCCTTGCCTTTCAGGACTGGTCCCCCATTCCTTTGATGTAGCAAACCCGCATCATCGCTTGTTAATATTAGTAAGGCGTTAATAATAAAGATATCGGATAATAAAATTAAAATCCAATAGATTTCTTTTTGCGTCCACAATACCGGACGTGACCATCGGAGGGCAGTTTTCTATAATTAACAATGCTGAATCAGGCATAGCGGGGTTAATGTGATGGCGGGACCTTCTCTGTGGTGGCCCAGGCCCTCTGGAACCAACTCCACCCTGAGATTAGAATTGCCCCCACCCTCCTTGCCTCTCAGGATTGCTCCCCCATTGCTTTGATGTAGCGAACCGCATCATGTCTTGTTAATATTAATAAGGCATTAATAATAAAGATATAGGATAATAAAATTAAAATCCAATTTAAAAAGTAGATTTCTTTTTGTGTTCGCAATACGTGACCACAGGAGGGCAGTTTTTTATCATTAACAATGCTGAATCAGGCATAGCAGGGTGAATGTGATGGCGGGACCTTCTCTGTGGCAGCCCCGGCCCTCTGGAACAAACTCCCCCCAGAGATTAGAATTGCCCCCACCCTCCTTGCCTTTCAGGATTGTTCCCCCATTCCTTTGATGTACCAAACCGCATCATGGCTTGTTGATATTAATAAGGCATCAATAATAAAGATATCGGATAATAAAATTAAAATCCAATTTAAAAAGTAGATTTCTTTTTGTGTCCGCAATACGTGACCACCGGAGGGCAGTTTTCTATCATTAACAATGCTGAATCAGGCATAGCGGGGTTAATGTGATGGCGGGACGTTCTCTGTGGCGGCCCCGGCCCTCTGGAACCAACTCCCCCCAGAGATTAGAATTGCCCCCACCCTCCTTGCCTTTCAGAATTGCTCCGCCATTTCCTTTGATGTAGCAAACCCGCATCATCGCTTGCTAATGTTAATAAGGCGTTAATAATAAAGATATCAGATAATACTGTAAAATTAAAATCCAATAGATTTCTTTTTGCCTCCGCAAAATACCGGACGTGACCACCGGAGGGCAGGTTTCTATCATTAACAATGCTGAATCAGGCATAGCGGGGTTAATGTGATGGCGGCACCTTCTCTGTGGAGGCCCCGGCCCTCTGGAACCAACTCCCCCCAGAGATTAGAATTGCCCCCACCCTCCTTCTCTTTCAGGATTGCTCCCCCATTCCTTTGATGTAGCAAACCCGCATCATCGCTTGTTAATATTAATAAGGCGTTAATAATAAAGATATCAGATAATACTGTAAAATTAAAATCCAATAGATTTCTTTTTGCCTCCGCAAAATACCGGACGTGACCAGTGGAGGGCAGCTTTCTATCATTAACAATGCTGAATCAGGCATAGCGGGGTTAATGTGATGGCGGGACCTTCTCTGTGGAGGCCCCGGCCCTCTGGAACCAACTCCCCCCAGAGATTAGAATTGCCCCCACCCTCCTTGCCTTTCAGGATTGCTCCCCCATTCCTTTGATGTAGCAAACCCGCATCATCGCTTGTTAATATTAATAAGGCTTTAATAATAAAGATATCGGATAATAAAATTACAGTCCAATAGATTTCTTTTTCCCTCCGCAAAATACCGGACGTAACCACCAGAGGGCAGGTTTCCCATCATTAACAATGCTGAATCAGGCATAGCGGGGTTAAAGTGATGGCGGGACCTTCTCTGTGGAGGCCCCGGCCGTCTGGAACCAACTCTCCCCAGAGATTAGAATTGCCCCCACCCTCCTTGCCTTTCAGGATTGCTCCCCCATTCCTTTGATGTAGCAAACCCGCATCATCGCTTGTTAATATTAATAAGGCATTAATAATAAAGATATCGGATAATAAAATTACAATCCAATAGATTTCTTTTTGCCTCCGCAAAATACCGGACGTGACCACCGGAGGGAAGGTTTCTATCGTTAACAATGCTGAATCAGGCATAGCGGGGTTAATGTGATGGCGGGACCTTCTCTCTGGCGGCCCCGGCCCTCTGGAACCAACTCCCCCCAGAGATTAGAATTGCCCCCACCCTCCTTGCCTTTCAGGATTGCTCCCCCATTCCTTTGATGTAGCAAACCCGCATCATCGCTTGTTAATATTAATAAGGCGTTAATAATAAAGATATCGGATGATAAAATTAAAATCCAATAGATTTCTCTTTGCCTCCGCAAAATACCGGACGTGACCACCGGAGGGCAGTTGTCCCATCATTAACAATGCTGAATCAGGCATAGCAGGGTCAATGTGATGGCGGGACCTTCTCTGTGGCGGCCCCGGCCCTCTGGAACCAACTCCCCCCAGAGATTAGAATTGCCCCCACCCTCCTTGCCTTTCTGGATTGCTCCCCCATTCCTTTGATGTAGCAAACCCGCATCATCGCTTGTTAATATTAATTAGGCGTTAATAATAAAGATATCGGATAATAAAATTACAATCCAATAGATTTCTTTTTGCCTCCACAAAATACCGGACGTGACCACCGGAGGGCAGGTTTCCCATCATTAACAATGCTGAATCAGGCATAGCGGGGTTAATGTGATGGCGGGACCTTCTCTGTGGAGGCCCCGGCCCTCTGGAACCAACTCCCCCCAGAGATTAGAATTGCCCCCACCCTCCTTGCTTTTCAGGATTGCTCCCCCATTCCTTTGATGTAGCAAACCCGCATCATCGCTTGTTAATATTAATTAGGCGTTAATAATAAAGATATCGGATAATAAAATTACAATCCAATAGATTTCTTTTTGCCTCCGCAAAATACCGGACGTGACCACCGGAGGGCAGGTTTCCCATCATTAACAATGCTGAATCAGGCATAGCGGGGTTAATGTGATGGCGGGACCTTCTTTGTGGAGGCCCCGGCCCTCTGGAACGAACTCCCCCAGAGATTAGAATTGCCCCCACCCTCCTTGCCTTTCAGGATTGCTCCCCCATTCCTTTGATGTAGCAAACCCGCATCATCGCTTGTTAATATTAATAAGGCGTTAATAATAAAGATATCGGATAATAAAATTAAAATCCAATAGATTTCTTTTTGCCTCCGCAAAATACCGGACGTGACCACCGGAGGGCAGGTTTCTATCATTAACAATGCTGAATCAGGCATAGCGGGGTTAATGTGATGGCGGGACCTTCTCTGTGGCGGCCCCGGTCCTCTGGAACCAACTCCCCCCAGAGATTAGAATTGCCCCCACCCTCCTTGCCTTTCAGAATTGCTCCGCCATTTCCTTTGATGCAGCAAACCCGCATCATCGCTTGCTAATGTTAATAAGGCGTTAATAATAAAGATATCAGATAATAAAATTACAATCCAATAGATTTCTTTTTGCCTCCGCAAAATACCGGACGTGACCACCGGAGGGCAGCTTTATATCATTAACAATGCTGAATCAGGCATAGCGGGGTTAATGTGATGGCGGGACCTTCTATGTGGTGGCCCCGGCCCTCTGGAACCAACTCCTCCCAGAGATTAGAATTGCCCCCACCCTCCTTGCCTTTCAGGATTGCTCCCCCATTCCTTTGATGTAGCAAACCCGCATCATCGCTTGTTAATATTAATAAGGAGTTAATAATAAAGATATCAGATAATACTGTAAAATTAAAATCCAATAGATTTCTTTTTGCCTCCGCAAAATACCGGACGTGACCAGTGGAGGGCAGCTTCCTATCATTAACAATGCTGAATCAGGCATAGCGGGGTTAATGTGATGGCGGGACCTTCTTTGTGGCGGCCCCGGCCCTCTGGAACCAACTCCCCCCAGAGATTAGAATTGCCCCCACCCTCCTTGCCTTTCAGGATTGCTCCCCCATTCCTTTGATGTAGCAAACCCGCATCATCGTTTGTTAATATTAATTAGCAAACCCGCATCATCGCTTGTTAATATTAATAAGGCGTTAATAATAAAGATATCGGATAATAAAATTAAAATCCAATAGATTTCTTTTTGCCTCCGCAAAATACCGGACGTGACAACCGGAGGGCAGGTTTCCCATCATTAACAATGCTGAATCAGGCATAGCGGGGTTAATGTGATGGCGGGACCTTCTCTGTGGAGGCCCCAGCCCTCTGGAACCAACTCTCCCCAGAGATTAGAATTGCCCCCACCCTCCTTGCCTTTCAGGATTGCTCCCCCATTCCTTTGATGTAGCAAACCCGCATCATCGCTTGTTAATATTAATAAGGCGTTAATAATAAAGATATCGGATAATAAAATTACAATGCAATAGATTTCTTTTTGCCTACGCAAAATACCGGACGTGACCACCGGAGGGCAGTTTTCTATCATTAACAATGCTGAATCAGGCATAGCGGGGTTAATGTGATGGCGGGACCTTCTCTGTGGCGTCCCCGGCCCTCTGGAACGAACTCCCCCCAGAGATTAGAATTGCCCCCACCCTCCTTGCCTTTCAGGATTGCTCCCCCATTCCTTTGATGTAGCAAACCCGCATCATCGCTTGTTAATATTAAAAAGGAGTTAATAATAAAGATATCAGATAATAAAATTAAAATCCAATACATTTCTTTTTGCCTCCGCAAAATACCGGACGTGACCACCGGAGGGCAGCTTTCTATCATTAACAATGCTGAATCAGGCATAGCGGGGTTAATGTGATGGCGGGACCTTCTTTGTGGCGGCCCCGGCCCTCTGGAACCAACTCCCCCCAGAGATTAGAATTGCCCCCACCCTCCTTGCCTTTCAGGATTGCTCCCCCATTCCTTTGATGTAGCAAACCCGCATCATCGCTTGTTAATATTAATAAGGCGTTAATAATAAAGATATCGGATTATTAAATTACAATCCAATAGATTTCTTTTTGCCTCCGCAAAATAACGGACGTGACCACCGGAGGGCAGGTTTCCCATCATTAACAATGCTGAATCAGGCATAGCGGGGTTAATGTGATGGCGGGACCTTCTCTGTGGAGGCCCCGGCCGTCTGGAACCAACTCTCCCCAGAAATTAGAATTGCCCCCACCCTCCTTGCCTTTCAGGATTGCTCCCCCATTCCTTTGATGTAGCAAACCCGCATCATCGCTTGTTAATATTAATAAGGCGTTAATAATAAAGATATCGGATAATAAAATTGCAATCCAATAGATTTTTTTTGCCTCCGCAAAATACCGGACGTGACCACCAGAGGGCAGGTTTCTATCATTAACAATGCTGAATCAGGCATAGCGGGGTTAATGTGATGGCGGGACCTTCTCTGTGGCGGCCCCGGCCCTCTGGAACCAACTCCTCCCAGAGATTAGAATTGCCCCCACCCTCCTTGCCTTTCAGGATTGCTCCCCCATTCCTTTGATGTAGCAAACCCGCATCATCGCTTGTTAATATTAATAAGGAGTTAATAATAAAGATATCAGATAATACTGTAAAATTAAAATCCAATAGATTTCTTTTTGCCTCCGCAAAATACCGGACGTGACCAGTGGAGGGCAGCTTTCTATCATTAACAATACTGAATCAGGCATAGCGGGGTTAATGTGATGGCGGGACCTTCTTTGTGGCGGCCCCGGCCCTCTGGAACCAACTCCCCCCAGAGATTAGAATTGCCCCCACCCTCCTTGCCTTTCAGGATTGCTCCCCCATTCCTTTGATGTAGCAAATCCGCATCATCGTTTGTTAATATTAATTAGCAAACCCGCATCATCGCTTGTTAATATTAATAAGGCGTTAATAATAAAGATATCGGATAATAAAATTAAAATCCAATAGATTTCTTTTTGCCTCCGCAAAATACCGGACGTGACAACCGGAGGGCAGGTTTCCCATCATTAACAATGCTGAATCAGGCATAGCGGGGTTAATGTGATGGCGGGACCTTCTCTGTGGAGGCCCCAGCCCTCTGGAACCAACTCTCCCCAGAGATTAGAATTGCCCCCACCCTCCTTGCCTTTCAGGATTGCTCCCCCATTCCTTTGATGTAGCAAACCCGCATCATCGCTTGTTAATATTAATAAGGCGTTAATAATAAAGATATCGGATAATAAAATTACAATGCAATAGATTTCTTTTTGCCTACGCAAAATACCGGACGTGACCACCGGAGGGCAGTTTTCTATCATTAACAATGCTGAATCAGGCATAGCGGGGTTAATGTGATGGCGGGACCTTCTCTGTGGCGTCCCCGGCCCTCTGGAACCAACTCCCCCCAGAGATTAGAATTGCCCCCACCCTCCTTGCCTTTCAGGATTGCTCCCCCATTCCTTTGATGTAGCAAACCCGCATCATCGCTTGTTAATATTAAAAAGGAGTTAATAATAAAGATATCAGATAATAAAATTAAAATCCAATACATTTCTTTTTGCCTCCGCAAAATACCGGACGTGACCACCGGAGGGCAGCTTTCTATCATTAACAATGCTGAATCAGGCATAGCGGGGTTAATGTGATGGCGGGACCTTCTTTGTGGCGGCCCCGGCCCTCTGGAACCAACTCCCCCCAGAGATTAGAATTGCCCCCACCCTCCTTGCCTTTCAGGATTGCTCCCCCATTCCTTTGATGTAGCAAACCCGCATCATCGCTTGTTAATATTAATAAGGCGTTAATAATAAAGATATCGGATAATAAAATTACAATCCAATAGATTTCTTTTTGCCTCCGCAAAATAACGGACGTGACCACCGGAGGGCAGGTTTCCCATCATTAACAATGCTGAATCAGGCATAGCGGGGTTAATGTGATGGCGGGACCTTCTCTGTGGAGGCCCCGGCCGTCTGGAACCAACTCTCCCCAGAAATTAGAATTGCCCCCACCCTCCTTGCCTTTCAGGATTGCTCCCCCATTCCTTTGATGTAGCAAACCCGCATCATCGCTTGTTAATATTAATAAGGCGTTAATAATAAAGATATCGGATAATAAAATTGCAATCCAATAGATTTTTTTTGCCTCCGCAAAATACCGGACGTGACCACCAGAGGGCAGGTTTCTATCATTAACAATGCTGAATCAGGCATAGCGGGGTTAATGTGATGGCGGGACCTTCTCTGTGGCGGCCCCGGCCCTCTGGAACCAACTCCTCCCAGAGATTAGAATTGCCCCCACCCTCCTTCTCTTTCAGGATTGCTCCCCCATTCCTTTGATGTAGCAAACCCGCATCATCACTTGTTAATATTAATAAGGCGCTAATAATAAAGATATCGGATAATAAAATTAAAATCCAATAGGTTTCTTTTTGCCTCCGCAAAATACCGGACGTGACCATCGGAGGGCAGCTTTCTATCATTAACAATGCTGAAACAGGCATAGCAGGGTGAATGTGATGGCGGGACCTTCTCTGTGGCGGCCCCGGCCCTCTGAAACCAACTCCCCCCAGAGATTAGAATTGCCCCCACCCTCCTTGCCTTTCAGGATTGCTCCCCCATTCCTTTGATGTAGCAAACCCGCATCATCGCTTGTTAATATTAATAAGGAGTTAATAATAAAGATATTGGATAATAAAATTAAAATCCAATAGATTTCTTTTTGCCTCCGCAAAATACCGGACGTGACCACCGGAGGGCAGCTTTCTATCATTAACAATGCTGAATCAGGCATAGCAGGGTGAATGTGATGGCAGGACCTTCTCTGTGGCGGCCCTGGCCGTCTGGAACCAACTCTCCCCAGAGATTAGAATTGCCCCCACCCTCCTTCTCTTTCAGGATTGCTCCCCCATTCCTGTGATGTAGCAAACCCGCATCATCGCTTGTTAATATTAATAAGACGTTAATAAAAAAGATATCGGATAATAAAATTAAAATCCAATAGATTTCTCTTTTCCTCCGCAAAATACCGGACGTGACCACCGGAGGGCAGTTTTCCCATCATTAACAATGCTGAATCAGGCATAGCGGGGTTAATGTGATGGCGGGACCTTCTTTGTGGAGGCCCCGGCCCTCTGGAACCAACTCCCCCAGAGATTAGAATTGCCCCCACCCTCCTTGCCTTTCAGGATTGCTCCCCCATTCCTTTGATATAGCAAACCCGCATCATCGCTTGTTAATATTAATAAGGCGTTAATAATAAAGATATCGGATAATAAAATTAAAATCCAATAGGTTTCTTTTTGCCTCCGCAAAATACCGGACATGACCACCGGAGGGCAGGTTTCTATCATTAACAATGCTGAATCAGGCATAGCGGGGTTAATGTGATGGCGGGTCCTTCTCTGTGGCGGCCCCGGTCCTCTGGAGCAAACTCCCCCCAGAGATTAGAATTGCCCCCACCCTCCTTGCCTTTCAGAATTGCTCCCCCATTTCCTTTGATCTGGCAAACCCGCATCATCGCTTGCTAATGTTAATAAGGCGTTAATAATAAAGATATCAGATAATTAAATTAAAATCCAATAGATTTCTTTTTGCCTCCGCAAAATACCGGACGTGACCACCGGAGGGCAGGTTTCTATCGTTAACAATGCTGAATCAGGCATAGCGGGGTTAATGTGATGTCGGGACCTTCTCTGTGGCGGCCCCGGCCCTCTGGAACCAACTCCCCCCAGAGATTAGAATTGCCCCCACCCTCCTTGCCTTTCAGGATTGCTCCGCCATTCCTTTGATGTAGCAAACCCGCATCATCGCTTGTTAATATTAATAAGGCGTTAATAATAAAGATATCGGATGATAAAATTAAAATCCAATAGATTTCTCTTTGCCTCCGTAAAATCCCGGACGTGACCACCGGAGGGCAGTTTTCCCATCATTAACAATGCCGAATCAGGCATAGCAGGGTCAATGTGATGGCGGGACCTTCTCTGTGGCGGCCCCGGCCCTCTGGAACCAACTCCCCCCAGAGATTAGAATTGCCCCCACCCTCCTTGCCTTTCAGGATTGCTCCCCCATTCCTTTGATGTAGCAAACCCGCATCATCGCTTGTTAATATTAATTAGGCGTTAATAATAAAGATATCGGATAATAAAATTACAATCCAATAGATTTCTTTTTGCCTCCGCAAAATACCGGACGTGACCACCGGAGGGCAGGTTTCCCATCATTAACAATGCTGAATCAGGCATAGCGGGGTTAATGTGATGGCGGGACCTTCTTTGTGGAGGCCCCGGCCCTCTGGAACCAACTCCCCCAGAGATTAGAATTGCCCCCACCCTCCTTGCCTTTCAGGATTGCTCCCCCATTCCTTTGATGTAGCAAACCCGCATCATCGCTTGTTAATATTAATTAGCAAACCCGCATCATCGCTTGTTAATATTAATAAGGCGTTAATAATAAAGATATCGGATAATAGAATTACAACCCAATAGATTTTTTTTGCCTCCGCAAAATACCGGACGTGACCACTGGAGGGCAGCTTTCTATCATTAACAATGCTGAATCAGGCATAGCGGGGTTAATGTGATGGCGGGACCTTCTTTGTGGCGGCCCCGGCCCTCTGGAACCAACTCCCCCCAGAGATTAGAATTGCCCCCACTCTCCTTGCCTTTCAGGATTGCTCCCCCATTCCTTTGATGTAGCAAACCCGCATCATCGCTTGTTAATATTAATAAGGCGGTAATAATAAAGATATCGGATAATAAAATTAAAATCCAATAGATTTCTTTTTGCCTCCGCAAAATACCGGACGTGACCACCGGAGGGCAGCTTTCTATCATTAACAATGCTGAATCAGGCATAGCAGGGTCAACGTGATGGCGGGACCTTCTCTGTGGCGGCCCCGGCCCTCTGGAACCAACTCCCCCCAGAGATTAGAATTGCCCCCACCCTCCTTGTCTTTCAGGATTGCTCCCCCATTCCTTTGATGTAGCAAACCCGCATCATCGCTTGTTAATATTAATTAGCAAACCCGCATCATCGCTTGTTAATATTAATAAGGCGTTAATAATAAAGATATCGGATAATAAAATTACAATCCAATAGATTTCTTTTTGCCTCCGCAAAATACCGGACGTGACCACCGGAGGGCAGCTTTCTATCATTAACAATGCTGAATCAGGCATAGCGGGGTTAATGTGATGGCGGGACCTTCTTTGTGGCGGCCCCGGCCCTCTGGAACCAACTCCCCCAAGAGATTAGAATTGCCCCCACCCTCCTTGCCTTTCAGGATTGCTCCCCCATTCCTTTGATGTAGCAAACCCGCATCATCGCTTGTTAATATTAATAAGGCGTTAATAATAAAGATATCGGATAATAAAATTACAATTCAATAGATTTCTTTTTGCCTCCGCAAAATAGCGGACGTGACCACCGGAGGGCAGGTTTCTATCATTAACAATGCTTAATCAGGCATAGCGGGGTTAATGTGATGGCGGGACCTTCTCTGTGGCGGCCCCGGCCCTCTGGAACCAACTCCCCCCAGAGATTAGAATTGCCCCCACCCTCCTTCTCTTTCAGGATTGCTCCCCCATTTCTTTGATGTAGCAAACCCGCATCATCGCTTGTTAATATTAATAAGGCGTTAATAATAAAGATATCAGATAATACTGTAAAATTAAAATCCAATAGATTTCTTTTTGCCTCCGCAAAATACCGGACGTGACCACTGGAGGGCAGCTTTCTATCATTAACAATGCTGAATCAGGCATAGCGGGGTTAATTTGATGGCGGGACCTTCTTTGTGGCGGCCCCGGCCCTCTGGAACCAACTCCCCCCAGAGATTAGAATTGCTCCCACCCTCCTTGCCTTTCAGGATTGCTCCCCCATTCCTTTGATGTAGCAAACCCGCATCATCGCTTGTTAATATTAATTAGCAAACCCGCATCATCGCTTGTTAATATTAATAAGGCGTTAATAATAAAGATATCGGATAATAAAATTACAATCCAATAGATTTCTTTTTGCCTCTGCAAAATACCGGACGTGACCACCGGAGGGCAGCTTTCTATCATTAACAATGCTGAATCAGGCATAGCAGGGTCAATGTCATGGCGGGACCTTCTCTGTAGCGGCCCCGGCCCTCTGGAACCAATTCCCCCCAGAGATTAGAATTGCCCCCACCCTCCTTGCCTTTCAGGATTGCTCCCCCATTCCTTTGATGTAGCAAACCCGCATCATCGCTTGTTAATATTAATTAGGCGTTAATAATAAAGATATCGGACAATAAAATTAAAATCCAATAGATTTCTTTTTGCCTCCGCAAAATACCGGACGTGACCACCGGAGGGCAGGTTTCACATCATTAACAATGCTGAATCAGGCATAGCGGGGTTAATGTGATGGCGGGACCTTCTCTGTGGAGGCCCCGGCCCTCTGGAACCAACTCTCCCCAGAGATTAGAATTGCCCCCACCCTCCTTCTCTTTCAGGATGGCTCCCCCATTCCTTTGATGTAGCAAACCCGCATCATCGCTTGTTAATATTAATAAGGCGTTAATAATAAAGATATGAGATAATACTGTAAAATTAAAATCCAATAGATTTCTTTTTGCCTCCGCAAAATACCGGACGTGACCACTGGAGGGCAGCTTTCTATCATTAACAATGCTGAATCAGGCATAGCGGGGTTAATGTGATGGCGGGACCTTCTTTGTGGCGGCCCCGGCCCTCTGGAACCAACTCCCCCAAGAGATTAGAATTGCCCCCACCCTCCTTGCCTTTCAGGATTGCTCCCCCATTCCTTTGATGTAGCAAACCCGCATCATCGCTTGTTAATATTAATAAGGCGTTAATAATAAAGATATCGGATAATAAAATTACAATTCAATAGATTTCTTTTTGCCTCCGCAAAATACCGGACGTGACCACCGGAGGGCAGGTTTCTATCATTAGCAATGCTTAATCAGGCAGAGCGGGGTTAATGTGATGGCGGGACCTTCTTTGTGGCGGCCCCGGCCCTCTGGAACCAACTCCCCCAAGAGATTAGAATTGCCCCCACCCTCCTTGCCTTTCAGGATTGCTCCCCCATTCCTTTGATGTAGCAAACCCGCATCATCGCTTGTTAATATTAATAAGGCGTTAATAATAAAGATATCGGATAATAAAATTACAATTCAATAGATTTCTTTTTGCCTCCGCAAAATACCGGACGTGACCACCAGAGGGCAGGTTTCTATCATTAACAATGCTTAATCAGGCATAGCGGGGTTAATTTGATGGCGGGACCTTCTTTGTGGCGGCCCCGGCCCTCTGGAACCAACTCCCCCCAGAGATTAGAATTGCTCCCACCCTCCTTGCCTTTCAGGATTGCTCCCCCATTCCTTTGATGTAGCAAACCCGCATCATCGCTTGTTAATATTAATTAGCAAACCCGCATCATCGCTTGTTAATATTAATAAGGCGTTAATAATAAAGATATCGGATAATAAAATTACAATCCAATAGATTTCTTTTTGCCTCTGCAAAATACCGGACGTGACCACCGGAGGGCAGCTTTCTATCATTAACAATGCTGAATCAGGCATAGCAGGGTCAATGTCATGGCGGGACCTTCTCTGTAGCGGCCCCGGCCCTCTGGAACCAATTCCCCCCAGAGATTAGAATTGCCCCCACCCTCCTTGCCTTTCAGGATTGCTCCCCCATTCCTTTGATGTAGCAAACCCGCATCATCGCTTGTTAATATTAATTAGGCGTTAATAATAAAGATATCGGACAATAAAATTAAAATCCAATAGATTTCTTTTTGCCTCCGCAAAATACCGGACGTGACCACCGGAGGGCAGGTTTCACATCATTAACAATGCTGAATCAGGCATAGCGGGGTTAATGTGATGGCGGGACCTTCTCTGTGGAGGCCCCGGCCCTCTGGAACCAACTCTCCCCAGAGATTAGAATTGCCCCCACCCTCCTTCTCTTTCAGGATGGCTCCCCCATTCCTTTGATGTAGCAAACCCGCATCATCGCTTGTTAATATTAATAAGGCGTTAATAATAAAGATATGAGATAATACTGTAAAATTAAAATCCAATAGATTTCTTTTTGCCTCCGCAAAATACCGGACGTGACCACCGGAGGGCAGGTTTCTATCATTAGCAATGCTTAATCAGGCAGAGCGGGGTTAATGTGATGGCGGGACCTTCTTTGTGGCGGCCCCGGCCCTCTGGAACCAACTCCCCCAAGAGATTAGAATTGCCCCCACCCTCCTTGCCTTTCAGGATTGCTCCCCCATTCCTTTGATGTAGCAAACCCGCATCATCGCTTGTTAATATTAATAAGGCGTTAATAATAAAGATATCGGATAATAAAATTACAATTCAATAGATTTCTTTTTGCCTCCGCAAAATACCGGACGTGACCACCGGAGGGCAGGTTTCTATCATTAACAATGCTTAATCAGGCATAGCGGGGTTAATTTGATGGCGGGACCTTCTTTGTGGCGGCCGCGGCCCTCTGGAACCAACTCCCCCCAGAGATTAGAATTGCTCCCACCCTCCTTGCCTTTCAGGATTGCTCCCCCATTCCTTTGATGTAGCAAACCCGCATCATCGCTTGTTAATATTAATTAGCAAACCCGCATCATCGCTTGTTAATATTAATAAGGCGTTAATAATAAAGATATCGGATAATAAAATTACAATCCAATAGATTTCTTTTTGCCTCTGCAAAATACCGGACGTGACCACCGGAGGGCAGCTTTCTATCATTAACAATGCTGAATCAGGCATAGCAGGGTCAATGTCATGGCGGGACCTTCTCTGTAGCGGCCCCGGCCCTCTGGAACCAATTCCCCCCAGAGATTAGAATTGCCCCCACCCTCCTTGCCTTTCAGGATTGCTCCCCCATTCCTTTGATGTAGCAAACCCGCATCATCGCTTGTTAATATTAATTAGGCGTTAATAATAAAGATATCGGACAATAAAATTAAAATCCAATAGATTTCTTTTTGCCTCCGCAAAATACCGGACGTGACCACTGGAGGGCAGCTTTCTATCATTAACAATGCTGAATCAGGCATAGCGGGGTTAATTTGATGGCGGGACCTTCTTTGTGGCGGCCCCGGCCCTCTGGAACCAACTCCCCCCAGAGATTAGAATTGCCCCCACCCTCCTTGCCTTTCAGGATTGCTCCCCCATTCCTTTGATGTATAAAACCCGCATCATCGCTTGTTAATATTAATTAGGCGTTAATAATAAAGATATCGGAAAATAAAATTAAAATCGAATAGATTTCTTTTTGCCTCCGCAAAATACCGGACGTGACCACCGGAGGGCAGGTTTCACATCATTAACAATGCTGAATCAGGCATAGCGGGGTTAATGTGATGGCGGGACCTTCTCTGTGGAGGCCCCGGCCCTCTGGAACCAACTATCCCCAGAGATTAGAATTGCCCCCACCCTCCTTGCTTTTCAGGATTGCTCCCCCATTCCTTTGATGTAGCAAACCCGCATCATCGCTTGTTAATATTAATAAGGCGTTAATAATAAAGAGATCGTATAATAAAATTACAATCCAATAGATTTCTTTTTGCCTCCGCAAAATACCGGACGTGACCACCGGAGGGCAGGTTTCCCATCATTAACAATGCTGAATCAGGCATAGCGGGGTTAATGTGATGGCGGGACCTTCTCTGTGGAGGCCCCGGCCGTCTGGAACCAACTCTCCCCAGAGATTAGAATTGCCCCCACCCTCCTTGCCTTTCAGGATTGCTCCCCCATTCCTTTGATGTAGCAAACCCGCATCATCGCTTGTTAATATTAATAAGGCGTTAATAATAAAGATATCGGATAATAAAATTACAATCCAATAGATTTCTTTTTGCCTACGCAAAATACCGGACGTGACCACCGGAGGGCAGGTTTCTATCATTAACAATGTTGAATCAGGCATAGCTGGGTTAATGTGATAGCGGGACCTTCTCTGTGGCGGCCCCGGCCCTCTGGAACCAACTCCCCCCAGAGATTAGAATTGCCCCCACCCTCCTTCTCTTTCAGGATTGCTCCCCCATTCCTTTGATGTAGCAAACCCGCATCATCGCTTGTTAATATTAATAAGACGTTAATAACAAAGATATCGGATAATAAAATTAAAATCCAATACATTTCTTTTTGCCTCCGCAAAATACCGGACGTGACCACCGGAGGGCAGGTTTCTATCATTAACAATGTTGAATCAGGCATAGCTGGGTTAATGTGATAGCGGGACCTTCTCTGTGGCGGCCCCGGCCCTCTGGAACCAACTCCCCCCAGAGATTAGAATTGCCCCCACCCTCCTTCTCTTTCAGGATTGCTCCCCCATTCCTTTGATGTAGCAAACCCACATCATCGCTTGTTAATATTAATAAGACGTTAATAACAAAGATATCGGATAATAAAATTAAAATCCAATACATTTCTTTTTGCCTCCGCAAAATACCGGACGTGACCACCGGGGGCAGCTTTCCATCATTAACAATGCTGAATCAGGCATAGCGGGGTTAATGTGATGGCGGGACCTTCTTTGTGGCGGCCCCGGCCCTCTGGAACCAACTCCCCCCAGAGATTAGAATTGCCCCCACCCTCCTTGCCTTTCAGGATTGCTCCCCCATTCCTTTGATGTAGCAAACCCGCATCATCGCTTGTTAATATTAATAAGGCGTTAATAATAAAGATATCGGATAATAAAATTAAAATCCAATAGATTTCTTTTTGCCTCCGCAAAATACCGGACGTAACCACCGGAGGGCAGGTTTCTATCTTTAACAATGCTGAATCAGGCATAGCGGGGTTAATGTGATGGCGGGACCTTCTCTGTGGCGGCCCCAGCCCTCTGGAACCAATTCCCCCCAGAGATTAGAATTGCCCGCACCCCCGTTGCCTTTCAGGATTGCTCCCGCATTCCTTTGATGTAGCAAACCCACATCATCGCTTGTTAATATTAATAAGGCGTTAATAATAAAGATATCGGATAATAAAATTAAAATCCAATAGATTTCTTTTTGCCTCCGAAAAATACCGGACGTGACCACCGGAGGGCAGCTTTCTATCATTAACAATGCTGAATCAGGCATAGCAGGGTCAATGTGATGGCGGGACCTTCTCTGTGGCGGCCCCGGCCCTCTGGAACCAACTCCCCCCAGAGATTAGAATTGCCCCCACCCTCCTTGCCTTTCGTGATTGCTTTCCCATTCCTTTGATGTAGCAAACCTTCATCATCACTTGTTAATATTAATTAGCAAACCCGCATCATCGCTTGTTAATATTAATAAGGCGTTAATAATAAAGATATCAGATAATACTGTAAAATTAAAATCCAATAGATTTCTTTTTGCATCCGCAAAATACCGGACGTGACCACTGGAGGGCAGCTTTCTATCATTAACAATGCTGAATCAGGCATAGCGGGGTTAATGTGATGGTGGGACCTTCTTTGTGGCGGCCCCGGCCCTCTGGAACCAACTCTCCCCAGAGATTAGAATTGCCCCCACCCTCCTTCTCTTTCAGGATGGCTCCCCCATTCCTTTGATGTAGCAAACCCGCATCATCGCTTGTTAATATTAATAAGGCGTTAATAATAAAGATATGAGATAATACTGTAAAATTAAAATCCAATAGATTTCTTTTTGCCTCCGCAAAATACCGGACGTGACCACTGGAGGGCAGCTTTCTATCATTAACAATGCTGAATCAGGCATAGCGGGGTTAATGTGATGGCGGGACCTTCTTTGTGGCGGCCCCGGCCCTCTGGAACCAACTCCCCCAAGAGATTAGAATTGCCCCCACCCTCCTTGCCTTTCAGGATTGCTCCCCCATTCCTTTGATGTAGCAAACCCGCATCATCGCTTGTTAATATTAATAAGGCGTTAATAATAAAGATATCGGATAATAAAATTACAATTCAATAGATTTCTTTTTGCCTCCGCAAAATACCGGACGTGACCACCGGAGGGCAGGTTTCTATCATTAGCAATGCTTAATCAGGCAGAGCGGGGTTAATGTGATGGCGGGACCTTCTTTGTGGCGGCCCCGGCCCTCTGGAACCAACTCCCCCAAGAGATTAGAATTGCCCCCACCCTCCTTGCCTTTCAGGATTGCTCCCCCATTCCTTTGATGTAGCAAACCCGCATCATCGCTTGTTAATATTAATAAGGCGTTAATAATAAAGATATCGGATAATAAAATTACAATTCAATAGATTTCTTTTTGCCTCCGCAAAATACCGGACGTGACCACCGGAGGGCAGGTTTCTATCATTAACAATGCTTAATCAGGCATAGCGGGGTTAATTTGATGGCGGGACCTTCTTTGTGGCGGCCCCGGCCCTCTGGAACCAACTCCCCCCAGAGATTAGAATTGCTCCCACCCTCCTTGCCTTTCAGGATTGCTCCCCCATTCCTTTGATGTAGCAAACCCGCATCATCGCTTGTTAATATTAATTAGCAAACCCGCATCATCGCTTGTTAATATTAATAAGGCGTTAATAATAAAGATATCGGATAATAAAATTACAATCCAATAGATTTCTTTTTGCCTCTGCAAAATACCGGACGTGACCACCGGAGGGCAGCTTTCTATCATTAACAATGCTGAATCAGGCATAGCAGGGTCAATGTCATGGCGGGACCTTCTCTGTAGCGGCCCCGGCCCTCTGGAACCAATTCCCCCCAGAGATTAGAATTGCCCCCACCCTCCTTGCCTTTCAGGATTGCTCCCCCATTCCTTTGATGTAGCAAACCCGCATCATCGCTTGTTAATATTAATTAGGCATTAATAATAAAGATATCGGACAATAAAATTAAAATCCAATAGATTTCTTTTTGCCTCCGCAAAATACCGGACGTGACCACCGGAGGGCAGGTTTCACATCATTAACAATGCTGAATCAGGCATAGCGGGGTTAATGTGATGGCGGGACCTTCTCTGTGGAGGCCCCGGCCCTCTGGAACCAACTCTCCCCAGAGATTAGAATTGCCCCCACCCTCCTTCTCTTTCAGGATGGCTCCCCCATTCCTTTGATGTAGCAAACCCGCATCATCGCTTGTTAATATTAATAAGGCGTTAATAATAAAGATATGAGATAATACTGTAAAATTAAAATCCAATAGATTTCTTTTTGCCTCCGCAAAATACCGGACGTGACCACTGGAGGGCAGCTTTCTATCATTAACAATGCTGAATCAGGCATAGCGGGGTTAATGTGATGGCGGGACCTTCTTTGTGGCGGCCCCAGCCCTCTGGAACCAACTCCCCCAAGAGATTAGAATTGCCCCCACCCTCCTTGCCTTTCAGGATTGCTCCCCCATTCCTTTGATGTAGCAAACCCGCATCATCGCTTGTTAATATTAATAAGGCGTTAATAATAAAGATATCGGATAATAAAATTACAATTCAATAGATTTCTTTTTGCCTCCGCAAAATACCGGACGTGACCACCGGAGGGCAGGTTTCTATCATTAACAATGCTTAGTCAGGCATAGCGGGGTTAATTTGATGGCGGGACCTTCTTTGTGGCGGCCGCGGCCCTCTGGAACCAACTCCCCCCAGAGATTAGAATTGCTCCCACCCTCCTTGCCTTTCAGGATTGCTCCCCCATTCCTTTGATGTAGCAAACCCGCATCATCGCTTGTTAATATTAATTAGCAAACCCGCATCATCGCTTGTTAATATTAATAAGGCGTTAATAATAAAGATATCGGATAATAAAATTACAATCCAATAGATTTCTTTTTGCCTCTGCAAAATACCGGACGTGACCACCGGAGGGCAGCTTTCTATCATTAACAATGCTGAATCAGGCATAGCAGGGTCAATGTCATGGCGGGACCTTCTCTGTAGCGGCCCCGGCCCTCTGGAACCAATTCCCCCCAGAGATTAGAATTGCCCCCACCCTCCTTGCCTTTCAGGATTGCTCCCCCATTCCTTTGATGTAGCAAACCCGCATCATCGCTTGTTAATATTAATTAGGCGTTAATAATAAAGATATCGGGCAATAAAATTAAAATCCAATAGATTTCTTTTTGCCTCCGCAAAATACCGGACGTGACCACTGGAGGGCAGCTTTCTATCATTAACAATGCTGAATCAGGCATAGCGGGGTTAATTTGATGGCGGGACCTTCTTTGTGGCGGCCCCGGCCCTCTGGAACCAACTCCCCCCAGAGATTAGAATTGCTCCCACCCTCCTTGCCTTTCAGGATTGCTCTCCCATTCCTTTGATGTAGCAAACCCGCATCATCGCTTGTTAATATTAATTAGCAAACCCGCATCATCGCTTGTTAATATTAATAAGGCGTTAATAATAAAGATATCGGATAATAAAATTACAATCCAATAGATTTCTTTTTGCCTCTGCAAAATACTGGACGTGACCACCGGAGGGCAGCTTTCTATCATTAACAATGCTGAATCAGGCATAGCAGGGTCAATGTCATGGCGGGACCTTCTCTGTAGCGGCCCCGGCCCTCTGGAACCAATTCCCCCCAGAGATTAGAATTGCCCCCACCCTCCTTGCCTTTCAGGATTGCTCCCCCATTCCTTTGATGTAGCAAACCCGCATCATCGCTTGTTAATATTAATTAGGCGTTAATAATAAAGATATCGGAAAATAAAATTAAAATCGAATAGATTTCTTTTTGCCTCCGCAAAATACCGGACGTGACCACCGGAGGGCAGGTTTCACATCATTAACAATGCTGAATCAGGCATAGCGGGGTTAATGTGATGGCGGGACCTTCTCTGTGGAGGCCCCGGCCCTCTGGAACCAACTCTCCCCAGAGATTAGAATTGCCCCCACCCTCCTTGCTTTTCAGGATTGCTCCCCCATTCCTTTGATGTAGCAAACCCGCATCATCGCTTGTTAATATTAATAAGGCGTTAATAATAAAGAGATCGTATAATAAAATTACAATCCAATAGATTTCTTTTTGCCTCCGCAAAATACCGGACGTGACCACCGGAGGGCAGGTTTCCCATCATTAACAATGCTGAATCAGGCATAGCGGGGTTAATGTGATGGCGGGACCTTCTCTGTGGAGGCCCCGGCCGTCTGGAACCAACTCTCCCCAGAGATTAGAATTGCCCCCACCCTCCTTGCCTTTCAGGATTGCTCCCCCATTCCTTTGATGTAGCAAACCCGCATCATCGCTTGTTAATATTAATAAGGCGTTAATAATAAAGATATCGGATAATAAAATTACAATCCAATAGATTTCTTTTTGCCTACGCAAAATACCGGACGTGACCACCGGAGGGCAGGTTTCTATCATTAACAATGTTGAATCAGGCATAGCTGGGTTAATGTGATAGCGGGACCTTCTCTGTGGCGGCCCCGGCCCTCTGGAACCAACTCCCCCCAGAGATTAGAATTGCCCCCACCCTCCTTCTCTTTCAGGATTGCTCCCCCATTCCTTTGATGTAGCAAACCCGCATCATCGCTTGTTAATATTAATAAGACGTTAATAACAAAGATATCGGATAATAAAATTAAAATCCAATACATTTCTTTTTGCCTCCGCAAAATACCGGACGTGACCACCGGAGGGCAGGTTTCTATCATTAACAATGTTGAATCAGGCATAGCTGGGTTAATGTGATAGCGGGACCTTCTCTGTGGCGGCCCCGGCCCTCTGGAACCAACTCCCCCCAGAGATTAGAATTGCCCCCACCCTCCTTCTCTTTCAGGATTGCTCCCCCATTCCTTTGATGTAGCAAACCCGCATCATCGCTTGTTAATATTAATAAGACGTTAATAACAAAGATATCGGATAATAAAATTAAAATCCAATACATTTCTTTTTGCCTCCGCAAAATACCGGACGTGACCACCGGGGGCAGCTTTCCATCATTAACAATGCTGAATCAGGCATAGCGGGGTTAATGTGATGGCGGGACCTTCTTTGTGGCGGCCCCGGCCCTCTGGAACCAACTCCCCCCAGAGATTAGAATTGCCCCCACCCTCCTTGCCTTTCAGGATTGCTCCCCCATTCCTTTGATGTAGCAAACCCGCATCATCGCTTGTTAATATTAATAAGGCGTTAATAATAAAGATATCGGATAATAAAATTAAAATCCAATAGATTTCTTTTTGCCTCCGCAAAATACCGGACGTAACCACCGGAGGGCAGGTTTCTATCTTTAACAATGCTGAATCAGGCATAGCGGGGTTAATGTGATGGCGGGACCTTCTCTGTGGCGGCCCCAGCCCTCTGGAACCAATTCCCCCCAGAGATTAGAATTGCCCGCACCCCCGTTGCCTTTCAGGATTGCTCCCGCATTCCTTTGATGTAGCAAACCCACATCATCGCTTGTTAATATTAATAAGGCGTTAATAATAAAGATATCGGATAATAAAATTAAAATCCAATAGATTTCTTTTTGCCTCCGAAAAATACCGGACGTGACCACCGGAGGGCAGCTTTCTATCATTAACAATGCTGAATCAGGCATAGCAGGGTCAATGTGATGGCGGGACCTTCTCTGTGGCGGCCCCGGCCCTCTGGAACCAACTCCCCCCAGAGATTAGAATTGCCCCCACCCTCCTTGCCTTTCGTGATTGCTTTCCCATTCCTTTGATGTAGCAAACCTTCATCATCACTTGTTAATATTAATTAGCAAACCCGCATCATCGCTTGTTAATATTAATAAGGCGTTAATAATAAAGATATCAGATAATACTGTAAAATTAAAATCCAATAGATTTCTTTTTGCATCCGCAAAATACCGGACGTGACCACTGGAGGGCAGCTTTCTATCATTAACAATGCTGAATCAGGCATAGCGGGGTTAATGTGATGGTGGGACCTTCTTTGTGGCGGCCCCGGCCCTCTGGAACCAACTCCCCCCAGAGATTAGAATTGCCCCCACCCTCCTTGCCTTTCAGGATTGCTCCCCCATTCCTTTGATGTAGCAAACCCGCATCATCGCTTGTTAATATTAATTAGCAAACCCGCATCATCGCTTGTTAATATTAATAAGGCGTTAATAATAAAGATATCGGATAATAAAACTACAATCCAATAGATTTCTTTTTGCCTCCGCAAAATACCGGACGTGACCACCGGAGGGCAGCTTTCTATCATTAACAATGCTGAATCAGGCATAGCAGGGTCAATGTGATAGCGGGACCTTCTCTGTAGCGGCCCCGGCCCTCTGGAACCAACTCCCCCCAGAGCATAGCTAGGGGTATAACAAGCAGGAAGAGGGAGATTGTGATCCCCTTATATAGAGCGCTGGTGAGACCACATTTGGAGTAATACTGTGTCCAGTTCTGGAGACCTCACCTACAAAAAGATATTGACAAAATTGAACGGGTCCAAAGATGGGCTACAAGAATGGTGGAAGGTCTTAAGTATAAAACGTATCAGGAAAGACTGAATGAACTCAATCTGTATAGTCTGGAAGACAGAAGGAAAAGGGGGGACATGATCGAAACATTTAAATATGTTAAAGGGTTAAATAGGGTTCAGGAGGGAAGTGTTTTTAACAGGAAAGTAAACACAAGAACAAGGGGACACAATCTGAAGTTAGTTGGGGGAAAGATCAAAGGCAACATGAGAAAATATTATTTTACTGAAAGAGTTGTAGATCCTTGGAACAAACTTCCAGCAGACGTGGTTGGGAAATCCACAGTAACTGAATTTAAACATGCCTGGGATAAACATATATCCATCCTAAGATAAAATACAGGAAATAGTAAAAGGGCAGACGAGATGGACCAAGAGGTCTTTTTCTGCCGTCAGTCTTCTATGTTTCTATGTTTCTATTAGAATTGCCCCCACCCTCCTTGCTTTTCAGGATTGCTCCCCCATTCCTTTGATGTAGCAAACCCGCATTATCGCTTGTTAATATTAATAAGGCGTTAATAATAAAGATATCGGATAATAAAATTAAAATCCAATAGATTTCTTTTTCCCTCCGCAAAATACCGGACGTGACCACCGGAGGGCAGCTTTCTATCATTAACAATGCTGGATCAGGCATAGCGGGGTTAATGTGATGGCGGGACCTTCTCTGTGGCGGCCCCGGCCCTCTGGAACCAACTCCCCCCAGAAATTAGAATTGCCCCAACCCTCCTTGCCTTTCAGGATTGCTCCCCCATTCCTTTGATGTAGCAAACCCGCATTATCGCTTGTTAATATTAATAAGGCGTTAATAATAAAGATATCGGATAATAAAATTAAAATCCAATAGATTTCTTTTTCCCTCCGCAAAATACCGGACGTGACCACCGGAGGGCAGCTTTCTATCATTAACAATGCTGAATCAGGCATAGCAGGGTCAATTTGATGGCGGGACCTTCCCTGTGGTGGCCCCGGCCCTCTGGAACCAACTCCCCCCAGAGATTAGAATTGCCCTCACCCTCCTTGCCTTTCAGGATTGCTCCCCCATTCCTTTGATGTAGCAAACCCGCATCATCGCTTGTTAATATTAATTAGGCGTTAATAATAAAGATATCGTATAATAAAATTAAAATCCAATAGATTTCTTTTTGCCTCCGCAAAATACCGGACGTGACCACCGGAGGGCAGCTTTCTATCATTAACAATGCTGAATCAGGCATAGCGGGGTTAATGTGATGGCGGGACCTTCTCTGTGGCGGCCCCAGCCCTCTGGAACCAACTCCCCCCAGAGATTAGAATTGCCCGCACCACCGTTGCCTTTCAGGATTGCTCCCGCATTTCTTTGATGTAGCAAACCCACATCATCGCTTGTTAATGTTAATAAGGCGTTAATAATAAAGATATCGGATAATAAAATTAAAATCCAATAGATTTCTTTTTGCCTCCGCAAAATACCGGACCTAACAACCGGAGGGCAGGTTTCTATCTTTAACAATGCTGAATCAGGCATAGCGGGGTTAATGTGATGGCGGGACCTTCTCTGTGGCGGCCCCAGCCCTCTGGAACCAACTCCCCCCAGAGATTAGAATTGCCCGCACCACCGTTGCCTTTCAGGATTGCTCCCGCATTTCTTTGATGTAGCAAACCCACATCATCGCTTGTTAATGTTAATAAGGCGTTAATAATAAAGATATCGGATAATAAAATTAAAATCCAATAGATTTCTTTTTGTCTCCACAAAGTACCGGGTGTGACCACCAGAGGGCAGGTTTCCATCATTAACAATGCAGAATCAGGCATAGCGGGGTTAATGTGATGGCGGGACCTTCTCTGTGGCGGCTCCGGCCCTCTGGAACCAACTATTCCCAGAGATTAGAATTGCCCCCACCCTCCTTGCCTTTCAGAATTGCTCCCCCATTCCTTTGATGTAGCAAACCCGCATCATCGCTTGTTAATATTAATAAGGCGTTAATAATAAAGATATCGGATAATAAAATTAAAATCCAATAGATTTCTTTTTGCCTCCGCAAAATACCGGACATGACCACTGGAGGGCAGCTTTCTATCATTAACAATGCTGAATCAGGCATAGCGGGGTTAATGTGATGGCGGGACCTGCTCTGTGGCGTCCCCGGCCCTCTGGAACCCACTCCCGCCAGAAATTAGAATTGCCCCCACCCTCCTTGCCTTTCAGGATTGCTCCCCCATTCCTTTGATGTAGGAAACCCGCATCATCGCTTGTTAATATTAATAAGGCGTTAATAATAAAGATATCGTATAATAAAATTAAAATCCAATAGATTTATTTTTGCATCCGCAAAATGCCGGATGTGACCACCGGAGGGCAGGTTTCTATCATTAACAATGCTGAATCAGGCATAGCTGGGTTAATGTGATGGCGGGACCTTCTCTGTGGCGGCCCCGGCCCTCTGGAACCAACTCCCCCAGAGATTAGAATTGCCCCCACCCTCCTTGCCTTTCAGGATTGCTCCCCCATTCCTTTGATGTAGCAAACCCGCATCATCGCTTGTTAATATTAATAAGGCGTTAATAATAAAGATATCGTATAATAAAATTAAAATCCAATAGGTTTCTTTTTGCCTCCGCAAAATACCGGACGTGACCACCGGAGGGCAGTTTCCCCATCGTTAACAATGCTGAATCAGGCATAGCGGCGTTAATGTGATGGCGGGACCTTCTCTGTGGCGGCCCCGGCCCTCTGGAACCAACTCCCCCCAGAGATTAGAATTGCCCCCACCCTCCTTGCCTTTCAGGATTGCTCCCCCATTCCTTTGATGTAGCAAACCCGCATCATCGCTTGTTAATATTAATAAGGCGTTAATAATAAAGATATCGGATGACAAAATTAAAATCCAATAGATTTCTTTTTGCCTCCGCAAAATACCGGATGTGACCACCGGAGGGCAGGTTTCCCATCATTAACAATGCTGAATCAGGCATAGCGGGGTTAATGTGATGGCGGGACCTTCTCTCTGGCGTCCCCGGCCCTCTGGAACCAACTCCCCCCAGAGATTAGAATTGCCCCCACCCTCCTTGCCTTTCAGGATTGCTCCCCCATTCCTTTGATGTAGCAAACCCGCATCATCGCTTGTTAATATTAATTAGGCGTTAATAATAAAGATATCGGATAATAAAATTAAAATCCAATAGATTTCTTTTTGCCTCCGCAAAATACCGGACGTGACCACCGGAGGACAGTTTTTCCATCATTAACAATGCTGAATCAGGCATAGCATGGTCAATGTGATGGCGGGACCTTCTCTGTGGCGGCCCCAGGCCCTCTGGAACCAACTCCCCCCAGAGATTAGAATTGCCCCCACCCTCCTTGCCTTTCAGGATTGCTCCCCCATTCCTTTGATGTAGCAAACCCGCATCATCGCTTGTTAATATTAATTAGGCGTTAATAATAAAGATATCGGATAATAAAATTAAAATCCAATAGATTTCTTTTTGCCTCCGCAAAATACCGGATGTGACCACCGGAGGGCAGGTTTCCCATCATTAACAATGCTGAATCAGGCATAGCGGGGTTAATGTGATCGCGGGACCTTCTCTCTGGCGTCCCCGGCCCTCTGGAACCAACTCCCCCGAGAGATTAGAATTGCCCCCACCCTCCTTGCCTTTCAGGATTGCTCCCCCATTCCTTTGATGTAGCAAACCCGCATCATCGCTTGTTAATATTAATAAGGCGTTAATAATAAAGATATCAGATAATAAAATTAAAATCCAATACATTTCTTTTTGCCTCCGCAAAATACCGGACGTGACCACCGGAGGGCAGCTTTCTATCATTAACAATGCTGAATCAGGCATAGCGGGGTTAATGTGATGGCGGGACCTTCTCTGTGGTGGCCCCGGCCCTCTGGAACCAACTCCCCCCAGAGATTAGAATTGCCCCAACCCTCCTTGCCTTTCAGGATTGCTCCCCCATTCCTTTGATGTAGCAAACCCGCATCATCGCTTGTTAATATTAATAAGGCGTTAATAATAAAGATATCGGATAATAAAATTAAAATCCAATAGATTTCTTTTTCCCTCCGCAAAATACCGGACGTGACCACCGGAGGGCAGCTTTCTATCATTAACCATGCTGAATCAGGCATAGCAGGGTCAATTTGATGGCGGGACCTTCCCTGTGGTGGCCCCGGCCCTCTGGAACCAACTACCCCCAGAGATTAGAATTGCCCCCACCCTCCTTGCCTTTCAGGATTGCTCCCCCATTCCTTTGATGTAGCAAACCCGCATCATCGCTTGTTAATATTAATTAGGCGTTAATAATAAAGATATCGTATAATAAAATTAAAATCCAATACATTTCTTTTTGCCTCCGCAAAATACCGGACGTGACCACCGGAGGGCAGCTTTCCATCATTTACAATGCTGAATCAGGCATAGCGGGGTTAATCTGATGGCGGGACCTTCTCTGTGGCGGCCCCAGCCCTCTGGAACCAACTCCCCCCAGAGATTAGAATTGCCCCCACCCTCCTTGCCTTTCAGGATTGCTGCCCCATTCCTTTGATGTAGCACACCCGCATCATTGCTTGTTAATATTAATAAGGCGTTAATAATAAAGATATCGGATAATAAAATTAAAATCCAATAGATTTCTTTTTGCCTCCGCAAAATACCGGACGTAATCACCGGAGGGCTGGTTTCTATCTTTAACAATGCTGAATCAGGCATAGCGGGGTTAATGTGATGGCGGGACCTTCTCTGTGGCGGCCCCGGCCCTCTGGAGCCAACTCCCCCCAGAGATTAGAATTGCCCCCACCCTCCTTCTCTTTCAGGATTGCTGCCCCATTCCTTTGATGTAGCAAACCCGCATCATCGCTTGTTAATATTAATAAGGCGTTAATAATAAAGATATCGGATAATAAAATTAAAATCCAATAGATTTCTTTTTGTCTCCACAAAGTACCGGGCGTGACCACCAGAGGGCAGGTTTCCATCATTAACAATGCAGAATCAGGCATAGCGGGGTTAATGTGATGGCGGGACCTTCTCTGTGGCGGCTCCGGCCCTCTGGAACCAACTATTCCCAGAGATTAGAATTGCCCCCACCCTCCTTGCCTTTCAGAATTGCTCCCCCATTCCTTTGATGTAGCAAACCCGCATCATCGCTTGTTAATATTAATAAGGCGTTAATAATAAAGATATCGGATAATAAAATTAAAATCCAATAGATTTGTTTTTGCCTCCGCAAAATACCGGACATGACCACTGGAGGGCAGCTTTCTATCATTAACAATGCTGAATCAGGCATAGCGGGGTTAATGTGATGGCGGGACCTGCTCTGTGGCGTCCCCGACCCTCTGGAACCCACTCCCCCCAGAAATTAGAATTGCACCCACCCTCCTTGCCTTTCAGGATTGCTCCCCCATTCCTTTGATGTAGGAAACCCGCATCATCGCTTGTTAATATTAATAAGGCGTTAATAATAAAGATATCGTATAATAAAATTAAAATCCAATAGATTTATTTTTGCATCCGCAAAATACCGGACGTGACCACCGGAGGGCAGGTTTCTATCATTAACAATGCTGAATCAGGCATAGCTGGGTTAATGTGATGGCGGGACCTTCTCTGTGGCGGCCCCGGCCCTCTGGAACCAACTCCCCCCACAGATTAGAATTGCCCCCACCCTCCTTCTCTTTCAGGATTGCTCCCCCATTCCTTTGATGTAGCAAACCCGCATCATCGCTTGTTAATATGAATAAGACGTTAATAACAAAGATATCGGATAATAAAATTAAAATCCAATAGATTTCTTTTTGCCTCCGCAAAATACCGGACGTGACCACCGGAGGGCAGTTTCTCCATCGTTAACAATGCTGAATCAGGCATAGCGGGGTTAATGTGATGGTTGGACCTTCTCTGTGGCGGCCCCGGCCCTCTGGAACCAACTCCCCCCAGAGATTAGAATTGCCCCCACCCTCCTTGCCTTTCAGGATTGCTCCCCCATTCCTTTGATGTAGCAAACCCGCATCATCGCTTGTTAATATTAATAAGGCGTTAATAATAAAGATATCAGATAATAAAATTAAAATCCAATACATTTCTTTTTGCCTCCGCAAAATACCGGACGTGACCACCGGAGGGCAGCTTTCTATCATTAACAATGCTGAATCACGCATAGCGGGGTTAATGTGATGGCGGGACCTTCTCTGTGGCGGCCCCGGCCCTCTGGAACCAACTCCCCCCAGAGATTAGAATTGCCCCAACCCTCCTTGCCTTTCAGGATTGCTCCCCCATTCCTTTGATGTAGCAAACCCGCATCATCGCTTGTTAATATTAATAAGGCGTTAATAATAAAGATATCGGATAATAAAATTAAAATCCAATAGATTTCTTTTTCCCTCCGCAAAATACCGGACGTGACCACGGGAGGGCAGCTTTCTATCATTAACAATGCTGAATCAGGCATAGCGGGGTTAATGTGATGGCGGGACCTTCTCTGTGGCGGCTCCGGCCCTCTGGAACCAACTATTCCCAGAGATTAGAATTGCCCCCACCCTCCTTGCCTTTCAGAATTGCTCCCCCATTCCTTTGATGTAGCAAACCCGCATCATCGCTTGTTAATATTAATTAGGCGTTAATAATAAAGATATCGGATAATAAAATTAAAATCCAATAGATTTCTTTTTCCCTCCGCAAAATACCGGACGTGACCACCGGAGGGCAGCTTTCTATCATTAACAATGCTGAATCAGGCATAGCAGGGTCAATTTGATGGCGGGACCTTCTCTGTGGTGGCCCCGGCCCTCTGGAACCAACTCCCCCCAGAGATTAGAATTGCCCCCACCCTCCTTGCCTTTCAGGATTGCTCCCCCATTCCTTTGATGTAGCAAACCCGCATCATCGCTTGTTAATATTAATTAGGCGTTAATAATAAAGATATCGTATAATAAAATTAAAATCCAATAGATTTCTTTTTGCCTCCACAAAATACCGGACGTGACCACCGGAGGGCAGCTTTCTATCATTAACAATGCTGAATCAGGCATAGCGGGGTTAATGTGATGGCGGGACCTTCTCTGTGGCGGCCCCAGCCCTCTGGAACCAACTCCCCCCAGAGATTAGAATTGCCCCCACCCTCCTTGCCTTTCAGGATTGCTGCCCCATTCCTTTGATGTAGCACACCCGCATCATTGCTTGTTAATATTAATAAGGCGTTAATAATAAAGATATCGGATAATAAAATTAAAATCCAATAGATTTCTTTTTGCCTCCGCAAAATACCGGACCTAACCACCGGAGGGCAGGTTTCTATCTTTAACAATGCTGAATCAGGCATAGCGGGGTTAATGTGATGGCGGGACCTTCTCTGTGGCGGCCCCAGCCCTCTGGAACCAACTCCCCCCAGAGATTAGAATTGCCCGCACCACCGTTGCCTTTCAGGATTGCTCCCGCATTTCTTTGATGTAGCAAACCCACATCATCGCTTGTTAATGTTAATAAGGCGTTAATAATAAAGATATCGGATAATAAAATTAAAATCCAATAGATTTCTTTTTGCCTCTTTCAAAATACCGGACGTAATCACCGGAGGGCAGGTTTCTATCTTTAACAATGCTGAATCAGGCATAGCGGGGTTAATGTGATGGCGGGACCTTCTCTGTGGCGGCCCCGGCCCTCTGGAGCCAACTCCCCCCAGAGATTAGAATTGCCCCCACCCTCCTTCTCTTTCAGCATTGCTGCCCCATTCCTTTGATGTAGCAAACCTGCATCATCGCTTGTTAATATTAATAAGGCGTTAATAATAAAGATATCGGATAATAAAATTAAAATCCAATATATTTCTTTTTGTCTCCACAAAGTACCGGGCGTGACCACCAGAGGGCAGGTTTCCATCATTAACAATGCAGAATCAGGCATAGCGGGGTTAATGTGATGGCGGGACCTTCTCTGTGGCGGCTCCGGCCCTCTGGAACCAACTATTCCCAGAGATTAGAATTGCCCCCACCCTCCTTGCCTTTCAGAATTGCTCCCCCATTCCTTTGATGTAGCAAACCCGCATCATCGCTTGTTAATATTAATAAGGCGTTAATAATAAAGATATCGGATAATAAAATTAAAATCCAATAGATTTCTTTTTGCCTCCGCAAAATACCGGACATGACCACTGGAGGGCAGCTTTCTATCATTAACAATGCTGAATCAGGCATAGCGGGGTTAATGTGATGGCGGGACCTGCTCTGTGGCGTCCCCGGCCCTCTGGAACCCACTCCCCCCAGAAATTAGAATTGCCCCCACCCTCCTTGCCTTTCAGGATTGCTCCCCCATTCCTTTGATGTAGGAAACCCGCATCATCGCTTGTTAATATTAATAAGGCGTTAATAATAAAGATATCGTATAATAAAATTAAAATCCAATAGATTTATTTTTGCATCCGCAAAATACCGGACGTGACCACCGGAGGGCAGGTTTCTATCATTAACAATGCTGAATCAGGCATAGCTGGGTTAATGTGATGGCGGGACCTTCTCTGTGGCGGCCCCGGCCCTCTGGAACCAACTCCCCCCACAGCTTAGAATTGCCCCCACCCTCCTTCTCTTTCAGGATTGCTCCCCCATTCCTTTGATGTAGCAAACCCGCATCATCGCTTGTTAATATGAATAAGACGTTAATAACAAAGATATCGGATAATAAAATTAAAATCCAATAGATTTCTTTTTGCCTCCGCAAAATACCGGACGTGACCACCGGAGGGCAGTTTCTCCATCGTTAACAATGCTGAATCAGGAATAGCGGCGTTAATGTGATGGCGGGACCTTCTCTGTGGCGGCCCCGGCCCTCTGGAACCAACTCCCCCCAGAGATTAGAATTGCCCCCACCCTCCTTGCCTTTCAGGATTGCTCCCCCATTCCTTTGATGTAGCAAACCCGCATCATCGCTTGTTAATATTAATAAGGCATTAATAATAAAGATATCAGATAATAAAATTAAAATCCAATACATTTCTTTTTGCCTCCGCAAAATACCGGACGTGACCACCGGAGGGCAGCTTTCTATCATTAACAATGCTGAATCAGGCATAGCGGGGTTAATGTGATGGCGGGACCTTCTCTGTGGCGGCCCCGGCCCTCTGGAACCAACTCCCCCCAGAGATTAGAATTGCCCCAACCCTCCTTGCCTTTCAGGATTGCTCCCCCATTCCTTTGATGTAGCAAACCCGCATCATCGCTTGTTAATATTAATAAGGCGTTAATAATAAAGATATCGGATAATAAAATTAAAATCCAATAGATTTCTTTTTCCCTCCGCAAAATACCGGACGTGACCACCGGAGGGCAGGTTTCTATCATTAACAATGCTGAATCAGTAATAGCGGGGTTAATGTGATGGCGGGACCTTCTCTGTGGCGGCCCCAGCCCTCTGGAACCAACTCCTCCCAGAGATTAGAATTGCCCCCACCCTCCTTGCCTTTCAGGATTGCTGCCCCATTCCTTTGATGTAGCACACCCGCATCATTGCTTGTTAATATTAATAAGGCGTTAATAATAAAGATATCGGATAATAAAATTAAAATCCAATAGATTTCTTTTTGCCTCCGCAAAATACCGGACCTAACCACTGGAGGGCAGGTTTCTATCTTTAACAATGCTGAATCAGGCTCAGCGGGGTTAATGTGATGGCGGGACCTTCTCTGTGGCGGCCCCAGCCCTCTGGAACCAACTCCCCCCAGAGATTAGAATTGCCCGCACCACCGTTGCCTTTCAGGATTGCTCCCGCATTCCTTTGATGTAGCAAACCCACATCATCGCTTGTTAATGTTAATAAGGTGTTAATAATAAAGATATCGGATAATAAAATTAAAATCCAATAGATTTCTTTTTGCCTCCGCAAAATACCGGACGTAATCACCGGAGGGCAGGTTTCTATCTTTAACAATGCTGAATCAGGCATAGCGGGGTTAATGTGATGGCGGGACCTTCTCTGTGGCAGCCCCGGCCCTCTGGAGCCAACTCCCCCCAGAGATTAGAATTGCCCCCACCCTCCTTCTCTTTCAGGATTGCTGCCCCATTCCTTTGATGTAGCAAACCCACATCATCGCTTGTTAATATTAATAAGGCGTTAATAATAAAGATATCGGATAATAAAATTAAAATCCAATAGATTTCTTTTTGTCTCCACAAAGTACCGGGCGTGACCACCGGAGGGCAGGTTTCCATCATTAACAATGCAGAATCAGGCATAGCGGGGGTAATGTGATGGCGGGACCTTCTCTGTGGTGGCTCCGGCCCTCTGGAACCAACTATTCCCAGAGATTAGAATTGCCCCCACCCTCCTTGCCTTTCAGAATTGCTCCCCCATTCCTTTGATGTAGCAAACCCGCATCATCGCTTGTTAATATTAATAAGGCGTTAATAATAAAGATATCGGATAATAAAATTAAAATCCAATAGATTTCTTTTTCCCTCCGCAAAATACCGGACGTGACCACCGGAGGGCAGCTTTCTATCATTAACAATGCTGAATCAGGCATAGCAGGGTCAATTTGATGGCGGGACCTTCCCTGTGGTGGCCCCGGCCCTCTGGAACCAACTCCCCCCAGAGATTAGAATTGCCCCCACCCTCCTTGCCTTTCAGGATTGCTCCCCCATTCCTTTGATGTAGCAAACCCGCATCATCGCTTGATAATATTAATTAGGCGTTAATAATAAAGATATCGTATAATAAAATTAAAATCCAGTAGATTTCTTTTTGCCTCCGCAAAATACCGGACGTGACCACCGGAGGGCAGCTTTCTATCATTAACAATGCTGAATCAGGCATAGCGGGGTTAATGTGATGGCGGGACCTTCTCTGTGGCGGCCCCAGCCCTCTGGAACCAACTCCCCCCAGAGATTAGAATTGCCCGCACCACCGTTGCCTTTCAGGATTGCTCCCGCATTCCTTTGATGTAGCAAACCCACATCATCGCTTGTTAATGTTAATAAGGCGTTAATAATAAAGATATCGGATAATAAAATTAAAATCCAATAGATTTCTTTTTGCCTCCGCAAAATACCGGACGTAATCACCGGAGGGCAGGTTTCTATCTTTAACAATGCTGAATCAGGCATAGCAGGGTTAATATGATCGCAGGACCTTCTCTGTGGCGGCCCCGGCCCTCTGGAGCCAACTCCCCCCAGAGATTAGAATTGCCCCCACCCTCCTTCTCTTTCAGGATTGCTGTCCCATTCCTTTGATGTAGCAAACCCGCATCATTGCTTGTTAATATTAATAAGGCGTTAATAATAAAGATATCGGATAATAAAATTAAAATCCAATAGATTTCTTTTTGTCTCCACAAAGTACCGGGCGTGACCACCAGAGGGCAGGTTTCCATCATTAACAATGCAGAATCAGGCATAGCGGGGTTAATGTGATGGCGGGACCTTCTCTGTGGCGGCTCCGGCCCTCTGGAACCAACTATTCCCAGAGATTAGAATTGCCCCCACCCTCCTTGCCTTTCAGAATTGCTTCCACATTCCTTTGATGTAGCAAACCCGCATCATCGCTTGTTAATATTAATAAGGCGTTAATAATAAGGATATCGGATTATAAAATTAAAATCCAATAGATTTCTTTTTGCCTCCGCAAAATACCGGACATGACCACTGGAGGGCAGCTTTCTATCATTAACAATGCTGAATCAGGCATAGCGGGGTTAATGTAATGGCGGGACCTGCTCTGTGGCGTCCACGGCCCTCTGGAACTCACTCCTCCCAGAAATTAGAATTGCCCCCACCCTCCTTGCCTTTCAGGATTGCTCCCCCATTCCTTTGATGTAGGAAACCCGCATCATCGCTTGTTAATATTAATAAGGCGTTAATAATAAAGATATCGTATAATAAAATTAAAATCCAATAGATTTATTTTTGCATCCGCAAAATACTGGACGTGACCACCGGAGGGCAGGTTTCTATCCTTAAGAATGCTGAATCAGGCATAGCGGGGTTAATGTGATGGCGGGACCTTCTCTGTGGCTGCCCCGGCCCTCTGGAATCAACTCCCCCCAGAGATTAGAATTGCCCCCACCCTCCTTGCCTTTCAGGATTGCTCCCCCATTCCTTTGATGTAGCAAACCCGCCTCATCGTTTGGTAAAAAGAAAGATATCGGATAATAAAATTAAAATCCAATGTACTGTAGATTTCTTTTGGGGTCCGCAATACCGGACGTGACCACCGGAGGGCAGTTTTCTATCATTAACAATGCTGAATCAGGCATAGCGGGGTTAATGTGATGGCGGGACCTGCTCTGTGGCGTCCCCGGCCCTGTGGAACCCACTCTCCCCAGAGATTAGAATTGCCCCCACCCTCCTTGCCTTTCAGGATTGGTCCCCCATTCCTTTGATGTAGCAAACCCGCATCATCGCTTGTTAATATTAATTAGGTGTTAATAATAAAGATATCGGATAATAAAATTACAATCCAATAGATTTCTTTTTGCCTCCGCAAAATACCGGACGTGACCACCGGAGGGCAGGTTTCCCATCATTAACAATGCTGAATCAAGCATAGCGGGGTTAATGTGATGGCAGGACCTTCTTTGTGGCGGCCCCGGCCCTCTGGAACCAACTCCCCCCAGAGATTAGAATTGCCCCAACCCTCCTTGCCTTTCAGGATTGCTCCCCCATTCCTTTGATGTAGCAAACCCGCATCATCGCTTGTTAATATTAATAAGGCGTTAATAATAAAGATATCGGATAATAAAATTAAAATCCAATAGATTTCTTTTTCCCTCCGCAAAATACCGGACGTGACCACTGGAGGGCAGCTTTCTATCATTAACAATGCTGAATCAGGCATAGCAGGGTCAATTTGATGGCGGGACCTTCCCTGTGGTGGCCCAGGCCCTCTTCAGCCAACTCCCCCCAGAGATTAGGATTGCCCCCACCCTCCTTGCCTTTCAGGATTGCTCCCCCATTCCTTTGATGTAGCAAACCCGCATCATCGCTTGTTAATATTAATTAGGCGTTAATAATAAAGATATCGGATAATAAAATTAAAATCCAATAGATTTCTTTTTGCCTCCGCAAAATACCGGACGTGACCACCGGAGGGCAGGTTTCTATCATTAACAATGCTAAATCAGGCATAGCGGGGTTAATGTGATGGCGGGACCTTCTCTGTGGCGGCCCCAGCCCTCTGGAACAAACTCGCCCCAGAGATTAGAATTGCCCCCACCCTCCTTGCCTTTCAGGATTGCTCCCGCATTCCTTTGATGTAGCAAACCCACATCATCGCTTGTTAATGTTAATAAGGCGTTAATAATAAAGATATCGGATAATAAAATTAAAATCCAATAGATTTCTTTTTGCCTCCGCAAAATACCGGACGTAATCACCGGAGGGCAGGTTTCTATCTTTAACAATGCTGAATCAGGCATAGCGGGGTTCATGTGATGGCGGGACCTTCTCTGTGGCGGCCCCGGCCCTCTGGAGCTAATTCCCCCCAGAGATTAGAATTGCCCCCACCCTCCTTCTCTTTCAGGATTGCTGCCCCATTCCTTTGATGTAGCAAACCCGCATCATCGCTTGTTAATATTAATAAGGCGTTAATAATAAAGATATCGGATAATAAAATTAAAATCCAATAGATTTCTTTTTGTCTCCACAAAGTACCGGGCGTGACCACCGGAGGGCAGGTTTCCATCATTAACAATGCAGAATCAGGCATAGCGTGGTTAATGTGATGGCGGGACCTTCTCTGTGGCGTCCCCGGCCCTCTGGAACCCACTCCCCCCAGAAATTAGAATTGCCCCCACCCTCCTTGCCTTTCAGGATTGCTCCCCCATTCCTTTGATGTAGGAAACCCGCATCATCGCTTGTTAATATTAATAAGGCGTTAATAATAAAGATATCGTATAATAAAATTAAAATCCAATAGATTTATTTTTGCATCCGCAAAATACTGGACGTGACCACCGGAGGGCAGGTTTCTATCCTTAAGAATGCTGAATCAGGCATAGCGGGGTTAATGTGATGGCGGGACCTTCTCTGTGGCTGCCCCGGCCCTCAGGAATCAACTCCCCCCAGAGATTAGAATTGCCCCCACCCTCCTTGCCTTTCAGGATTGCTCCCCCATTCCTTTGATGTAGCAAACCCGCATCATCGCTTGTTAATATTAATTAGGTGTTAATAATAAAGATATTGGATAATAAAATTACAATCCAATAGATTTCTTTTTGCCTCCGCAAAATACCGGACGTGACCACTGGAGGGCAGGTTTCCCATCATTAACAATGCTGAATCAGGCATAGCGGGGTTAATGTGATGGCGGGACCTTCTCTGTGGAGGCCCCGGCCGTCTGGAACCAACTCTCCCCAGAAATTAGAATTGCCCCCACCCTCCTTGCCTTTCAGGATTGCTCCCCCATTCCTTTGATGTAGCAAACCCGCATCATCGCTTGTTAAAAATAAATATATCGGATAATAAAATTAAAATCCAATGTACTGTAGATTTCTTTTGGGGTCCGCAATACCGGACGTGACCACCGGAGGGCAGTTTTCTATCATTAACAATGCTGAATCAGGCATAGCGGGGTTAATGTGATGGCGGGACCTGCTCTGTGGCGTCCCCGGCCCTGTGGAACCCACTCTCCCCAGAGATTAGAATTGCCCCCACCCTCCTTGCCTTTCAGGATTGCTCCCCCATTCCTTTGATGTAGCAAATCCGCATCATCGCTTGTTAATATTAATTAGGTGTTAATAATAAAGATATTGGATAATAAAATTACAATCCAATAGATTTCTTTTTGCCTCCGCAAAATACCGGACGTGACCACCGGAGGGCAGCTTTCTATCATTAACAATGCTGAATCAGGCATAGCAGGGTCAATTTAATGGCGGGACCTTCTCTGTGGTGGCCCCGGCCCTCTGGAACCCACTCCCCCCAGAGATTAGAATTGCCCCCACCCTCCTTGCCTTTCAGGATTGCTCCCCCATTCCTTTGATGTAGCACACCCGCATCATTGCTTGTTAATATTAATAAGGCGTTAATAATAAAGATATCGGATAATAAAATTAAAATCCAATAGATTTCTTTTTGCCTCCGCAAAATACCGGATGTAACCACCGGAGGGCAGGTTTCTATCTTTAACAATGCTGAATCAGGCATAGCGGGGTTAATGTGATGGCGGGACCTTCTCTGTGGCGGCCCCAGCCCTCTGGAACCAACTCCCCGCAGAGATTAGAATTGCCCGCACCCCCGTTGCCTTTCAGGATTGCTCCCGCATTCCTTTGATGTAGCAAACCCACATCATCGCTTGTTAATATTAATAAGGCGTTAATAATAAAGATATCGGATAATAAAATTAAAATCCAATAGATTTCTTTTTGTCTCCACAAAGTACCGGGCGTGACCACCGGAGGGCAGGTTTCCATCATTAACAATGCAGAATCAGGCATAGCGGGGTTAATGTGATGGCGGGACCTTCTCTGTGACGGCTCCGGCCCTCTGGAACCAACTCTTCCCAGAGATTAGAATTGCCCCCACCCTCCTTGCCTTTCAGAATTGCTCCCCCATTCCTTTGATGTAGCAAACCCGCATCATCGCTTGTTAATATTAATAAGGCGTTAATAATAAAGATATCGGATGATAAAATTAAAATCCAATAGATTTATTTTTGCATCCGCAAAATACTGGACGTGACTACCGGAGGGCAGGTTTCTATCCTTAAGAATGCTGAATCAGGCATAGCGGGGTTAATGTGACGGCGGGACCTTCTTTGTGGCTGCCCCGGCCCTCTGGAATCAACTCCCCCAGAGATTAGAATTGCCCCCATCCTCCTTGCCTTTCAGGATTGCTCCCCCATTCCTTTGATGTATGAAACCCGCCTCATCGCTTGTTAAAAATAAAGATATCCGATAATAAAATTAAAATCTAATAATGTAGATTTCTTTTGGCGTCCGCAATACCGGCCGGGACCACCGGAGGGCTGTTTTCTATTAACAATGCTGAATCAGGCATAGCGGGGACAAGGTGATATCGGGACCTTCTCTGTGGCGGCCCCGGCCCTCTGGAACCAACTCCCCCCAGAGATTAGAATTGCCCCCACCCTCCTTGCCTTTCAGGATTGCTCCCCCATTCCTTTCATGTAGCAAACCCGCATCATCGCTTGTTAAAAATAAATATATCGGATAATAAAATTAAAATCCAATGTACTGTAGATTTCTTTTGGCGTCCGCAATACCGGACGTGACCACCGGAGGGCAGTTTTCTATCATTAACAATGCTGAATCAGGCATAGCGGGGTTAATGTGATGGCGGGACCTGCTCTGTGGCGTCCCCGGCCCTGTGGAACCCACTCTCCCCAGAGATTAGAATTGCCCCCACCCTCCTTGCCTTTCAGGATTGCTCCCCCATTCCTTTGATGTAGCAAACCCGCATCATCGCTTGTTAATATTAATAAGGCGTTAATAATAAAGATATCGGATAATAAAATTACAATCCAATAGATTTCTTTTTGCCTCCGCAAAATACCGGACGTGACCACCGGAGGGCAGGTTTCCCATCATTAACAATGCTGAATCAGGCATAGCGGGGTTAATGTGATGGCGGGACCTTCTTTGTGGAGGCCCCGGCCCTCTGGAACCAACTCCCCCAGAGATTAGAATTGCGCCCACCCTCCTTGCCTTTCAGGATTGCTCCCCCATTCCTTTGATGTAGCAAACCCGCATCATCGCTTGTTAAAATTAATTAGGTGTTAATAATAAAGATATCGGATAATAAAATTACAATCCAATAGATTTCTTTTTGCCTCCGCAAAATACCGGACGTGACCACCGGAGGGCAGGTTTCCCATCATTAACAATGCTGAATCAGGCATAGCGGGGTTAATGTGATGGCGGGACCTTCTCTGTGGCGGCCCCGGCCGTCTGGAACCAACTCTCTCCAGAAATTAGAATTGCCCCCACCCTCCTTGCCTTTCAGGATTGCTCCCCCATTCCTTTGATGTAGCAAACCCGCATCATCGCTTGTTAATATTAATAAGGCTTTAATAATAAAGATATCGGATAATAAAATTACAATCCAATAGATTTCTTTTTGCCTCCGCAAAATACCAGACGTGACCACCGGAGGGCAGCTTTCTATCATTAACAATGCTGAATCAGGCATAGCAGGGTCAATGTGATGGCGGGACCTTCTCTGTGGCGGCCCCGGCCCTCTGGAACCAACTCCCCCCAGAGATTAGAATTGCCCCCACCCTCCTTGACTTTCAGGATTGCTCCCCCATTCCTTTGATGTAGCAAACCCGCATCATCGCTTGTTAATATTAATAAGGCGTTAATAATAAAGATATCAGATAATAAAATTAAAATCCAATACATTTCTTTTTGCCTCCGCAAAATACCGGACGTGACCACCGGAGGGCAGCTTTCTATCATTAACAATGCTGAATCAGGCATAGCGGGGTTAATGTGATGGCGGGACCTTCTCTGTGGCGGCCCCGGCCCTCTGGAATCAACTCCCCCCAGAGATTAGAATTGCCCCCACCCTCCTTGCCTTTCAGGATTGCTCCCCCATTCCTTTGATGTAGCAAACCCGCATCATCGCTTGTTAAAAATAAATATATCGGATAATAAAGTTAAAATCCAATGTACTGTAGATTTCTTTTGGCGTCCGCAATACCGGACCTGACCACCGGAGGGCAGTTTTCTATCATTAACAATGCTGAATCAGGCATAGCGGGGTTAATGTGATGGCGGGACCTGCTCTGTGGCGACCCAGGCCCTCTGGAACCCACTCTCCCCAGAGATTAGAATTGCCCCCACCCTCCTTGACTTTCAGGATTGCTCCCCCATTCCTTTGATGTAGCAAACCCGCATCATCGCTTGTTAATATTAATTAGGCGTTAATAATAAAGATATCAGATAATAAAATTAAAATCCAATAGATTTCTTTTTGCCTCCGCAAAATACCGGATGTGACCACCGGAGGGCAGGTTTCCAATCATTAACAATGCTGAATCAGGCATAGCGGGGTTAATGTGATGGCGGGACCTTCTCTGTGGCGTCCCCGGCCCTCTGGAACCAACTCCCCCCAGAGATTAGAATTGCCCCCACCCTCCTTGCCTTTCAGGATTGCTCCCCCATTCCTTTGATGTAGCAAACCCGCATCATCGCTTGTTAATATTAATAAGGCGTTAATAATAAAGATATCAGATAATAAAATTAAAATCCAATACATTTCTTTTTGCCTCCGCAAAATACCGGACGTGACCACCGGAGGGCAGCTTTCTATCATTAACAATGCTGAATCAGGCATAGCGGGGTTAATGTGATGGCGGGACCTTCTCTGTGGCGGCCCCGGCCCTCTGGAACCAACTCCCCCCAGAGATTAGAATTGCCCCAACCCTCCTTGCCTTTCAGGATTGCTCCCCCATTCCATTGATGTAGCAAACCCGCATCATCGCTTGTTAATATTAATAAGGCGTTAATAATAAAGATATCGGATAATAAAATTAAACTCCAATAGATTTCTTTTTCCCTCCGCAAAATACCGGACGTGACCACTGGAGGGCAGCTTTCTATCATTAACAATGCTGAATCAGGCATAGCAGGGTCAATTTGATGGCGGGACCTTCCCTATGGTGGCCCTGGCCCTCTGGAACCAACTCCCCCCAGAGATTAGAATTGCCCCCACCCTCCTTGCCTTTCAGGATTGCTCCCCCATTCCTTTGATGTAGCAAACCCGCATCATCGCTTGTTAATATTAATTAGGCGTTAATAATAAAGATATCGGATAATAAAATTAAAATCCAATAGATTTCTTTTTGCCTCCGCAAAATACCGGACGTGACCACCGGAGGGCAGGTTTCTATCATTAACAATGCTGAATCAGGCATAGCGGGGTTAATGTGATGGCGGAACCTTCTCTGTGGCGGCCCCAGCCCTCTGGAACCAACTCCCCCCTGAGATTAGAATTGCCCCCACCCTCCTTGCCTTTCAGGATTGCTGCCCCATTCCTTTGATGTAGCACACCCGCATCATTGCTTGTTAATATTAATAAGGCGTTAATAATAAAGATATCGGATAATAAAATTAAAATCCAATAGATTTCTTTTTGCCTCCGCAAAATACCGGACCTAACCACCGGAGGGCAGGTTTCTATCTTTAACAATGCTGAATCAGGCATAGCGGGGTTAATGTGATGGCGGGACCTTCTCTGTGGCGGCCCCAGCCCTCTGGAACCAACTCCCCCCAGAGATTAGAATTGCCCGCACCACCGTTGCCTTTCAGGATTGCTCCTGCATTCCTTTGATGTAGCAAACCCACATCATCGCTTGTTAATGTTAATAAGGCGTTAATAATAAAGATATCGGATAATAAAATTAAAATCCAATAGATTTCTTTTGGCCTCCGCAAAATACCGGACCTAATCACCGGAGGGCAGGTTTCTATCTTTAACAATGCTGAATCAGGCATAGCGGGGTTCATGTGATGGCGGGACCTTCTCTGTGGCGGCCCCGGCCCTCTGGAGCCAACTCCCCCCAGAGATTAGAATTGCCCCCACCCTCCTTCTCTTTCAGGATTGCTGCCCCATTCCTTTGATGTAGCAAACCCGCATCATCGCTTGTTAATATTAATAAGGCGTTAATAATAAAGATATCGGATAATAAAATTAAAATCCAATAGATTTCTTTTTGTCTCCACAAAGTACCGGGCGTGACCACCGGAGGGCAGGTTTCCATCATTAACAATGCAGAATCAGGCATAGCGGGGTTAATGTGATGGCGGGACCTTCTCTGTGGCGGCTCCGGCCCTCTGGAACCAACTCTTCCCAGAGATTAGAATTGCCCCCACCCTCCTTGCCTTTCAGAATTGCTCCCCCATTCCTTTGATGTAGCAAACCCGCATCATCGCTTGTTAATATTAATAAGGCGTTAATAATAAAGATATCGGATAATAAAATTAAAATCCAATAGATTTCTTTTTGCCTCCGCAAAATACCGGACATGACCACTGGAGGGCAGCTTTCTATGATTAACAATGCTGAATCAGGCATAGCGGGGTTAATGTGATGGCGGGACCTGCTCTGTGGTGTCCCCGGCCCTCTGGAACCCACTCCCCCCAGAAATTAGAATTGCCCCCAACCTCCTTGCCTTTCAGGATTGCTCCCCCATTTCTTTGATGTAGGAAACCCACATCATCGCTTGTTAATATTAATAAGGCGTTAATAATAAAGATATCGTATAATAAAATTAAAATCCAATAGATTTTTTTTTGCATCAGCAAAATACTGGACGTGACTACCGGAGGGCAGGTTTCTATCCTTAAGAATGCTGAATCAGGCATAGCGGGGTTTATGTGATGGCGGGACCTTCTCTGTGGCGGCCCCGGCCCTATGGAGCCAACTCCCCTCAGAGATTAGAATTGCCCCCACCCTCCTTCTCTTTCAGGATTGCTGCCCCATTCCTTTGATGTAGCAAACCCGCATCATCGCTTGTTAATATTAATAAGGCGTTAATAATAAAGATATCGGATAATAAAATTAAAATCCAATAGATTTCTTTTTGTCTCCACAAAGTACCGGGCGTGACCACCGGAGGGCAGGTTTCCATCATTAACAATGCAGAATCAGGCATAGCGGCGTTAATGTGATGGCGGGACCATCTCTGTGACGGCTCCGGCCCTCTGGAACCAACTCTTCCCAGAGATTAGAATTGCCCCCACCCTCCATGCCTTTCAGGACTGCTCCCCCATTCCTTTGATGTAGCAAACCCGTTTTTTGATGTTAGTAAGGCGTTAATAATAACGATATCGGATAATAAAATTAAAATCCGAGATTTCTTTTCGCCTCCGCGAAACACCGGACGTGACCACCGGAGGGCAGGTTTCTATCATTAACAATGCCGAGTCAGGCATAGCGGGGTTAATGTGACGGCGGGACCTTCTCTGTGGCGGCCCCGGCCCTCTGGAACCAACTCCCCCCAGAGATTAGAATTGCCCCCACCCTCCTTGCCTTTCAGGACTGCTCCCCCATTCCTTTGATGTAGCCAACCCGCATCATCGCTTGTTGATGTTAGTAAGGCGTCAATAATAAAGATATCGGATAATAAAATTAAAATCCGATAGATTTCTTTTCGCCTCCGCGAAACACCGGACGTGACCACCGGAGGGCAGGTTTCTATCATTTACAATGCCGAGTCAGGCATAGCGGGGTTAATGTGATCGCGGGATCTTCTCTGTGGCGGCCCCGGCCCTCTGGAACCAACTCCCCCCAGAGATTAGAATTGCCCCCACCCTCCTTGCCTTTTAGGACTGCTCCCCCATTCCTTTGATTTTGCCAACCCGCATCATCGCTTGTTGATGTTAGTAAGGCGTTAATAATAAAGATATCGGATAATAAAATTAAAATCCGATAGATTTCTTTTTGCCTCCGTGAAACACCGGACGTGACCACTGGAGGGCAGCTTTCTATCATTAACAATGCTGAATCAGGCATAGCGGGGTTAATGTGATGGCGGGACCTGCTCTGTGGCGTCTCCGGCCCTCTGGAACCCACTCCCCCCAGAAATTAGAATTGCACCCACCCTCCTTGCCTTTCAGGATTGCTCCCCCATTCCTTTGATGTAGGAAACCCGCATCATCGCTTGTTAATATTAATAAGGCGTTAATAATAAAGATATCGTATAATAAAATTAAAATCCAATAGATTTATTTTTGCATCCGCAAAATACTGGACGTGACTACCGGAGGGCAGGTTTCTATCCTTAAGAATGCTGAATCAGGCATAGCGGGGTTAATGTGATGGCGGGACATTCTCTGTGGCTGCCCCGGCCCTCTGGAATCAACTCACCCAGAGATTAGAATTGCCCCCACCCTCCTTGCCTTTCAGGATTGCTCCCCCATTCCTTTGATGTAGCAAACCCGCCTCATCGCTTGTTAAAAATAAAGATATCCGATAATAAAATTAAAATCTAATAATGTAGATTTCTTTTGGCGTCCGCAATACCGGACGTGACCACCGGAGGGCTGTTTTCTATTAACAATGCTGAATCAGGCATAGCGGGGTCAAGGTGATATCGGGACCTTCTCTGTGGCGGCCCCGGCCCTCTGGAACCAACTCCCCCCAGAGATTAGAATTGCCCCCACCCTCCTTGCCTTTCAGGATTGCTCCCCCATTCCTTTGATGTAGCAAACCCACATCATCGCTTGTTAAAAATAAATATATCGGATAATAAAATTAAAATCCAATGTACTGTAGATTTCTTTTGGCGTCCGCAATACCGGACGTGACCACCGGAGGGCAGTTTTGTATCATTAACAATGCTGAATCAGGCATAGCGGGGTTAATGTGATGGCGGGACCTGCTCTATGGCGTCCCCGGCCTCTGGAACCCACTCTCCCCAGAGATTAGAATTGCCCCCACCCTCCTTGCCTTTCAGGATTGCTCCCCCATTCCTTTGATGTAGCAAACCCGCATCATCGCTTGTTAATATTAATAAGGCGTTAATAATAAAGATATCGGATAATAAAATTACAATCCAATAGATTTATTTTTGCCTCCGCAAAATACCGGACGTGACCACCGGAGGGCAGGTTTCCCATCATTAACAATGCTGAATCAGGCATAGCGGGGTTAATGTGATGGCGGGACCTTCTTTGTGGAGGCCCCGTCCCTCTGGAACCAACTCCCCCCAGAGATTAGAATTGCCCCCACCCTCCTTGCCTTTCAGGACTGCTCCCCCATTCCTTTGATGTAGCCAACCCGCATCATCGCTTGTTGATGTTAGTAAGGCGTTAATAATAAAGATATCGGATAATAAAATTAAAATCCGATAGATTTCTTTACGCCTCCGCGAAACACCGGACGTGACCACCGGAGGGCAGGTTTCTATCATTAACAATGGCGAGTCAGGCATAGCAGGGTTAATGTGACGGCGGGATCTTCTCTGTAGCGGCCCCGGCCCTCTGGAACCAACTCCCCCCAGAGATTAGAATTGCCCCCACCCTCCTTGCCTTTCAGGACTGCTCCCCCATTCCTTTGATGTAGCCAACCCGCATCATCGCTTGTTGATGTTAGTAAGGCGTTAATAATAAAGATATCGGATAATAAAATTAAAATCCGATAGATTTCTTTTCGCCTCCGCGAAACATCGGACGTGACCACCGGAGGGCAGGTTTCTATCATTAACAATGCCGAGTCAGGCATAGCGGGGTTAATGTGATGGCGGGACCTTCTCTGTGGCGGCCCCGGCCCTCTGGAACCAACTCCCCACAGAGATTAGAATTGCCCCCACCCTCCTTGCCTTTCAGGACTGCTCCCCCATTCCTTTGATGTAGCCAACCCGCATCATCGCTTGTTGATGTTAGTAAGGCGTTAATAATAAAGATATCGGATAATAAAATTAAAATCCGAGATTTCTTTTCGCCTCCGCGAAACACCGGACGTGACCACCGGAGGGCAGGTTTCTATCATTAACAATGCCGAGTCAGGCATAGCGGGGTTAATGTGATGGCCGGACCTTCTCTGTGGCGGTCCCGGCCCTATGGAACCAACTCCCCCCAGAGATTAGAATTGCCCCCACGCACCTTGCCTTTCAGGACTGCTCCCCCATTCCTTTGATGTAGCAAACCCGTTTGTTGATGTTAGTAAGGCGTTAATAATAACGATATCGGATAATAAAATTAAAATCCGAGATTTCTTTTCGCCTCCGCGAAACACCGGACGTGACCACCGGAGGGCAGGTTTCTATCATTAACAATGCCGAGTCAGGCATAGCGGGGTTAATGTGACGGCGGGACCTTCTCTGTGGCGGCCCCGGCCCTCTGGAACCAACTCCCCCCAGAGATTAGAATTGCCCCCACCCTCCTTGCCTTTCAGGACTGCTCCCCCATTCCTTTGATGTAGCCAACCCGCATCATCGCTTGTTGATGTTAGTAAGGGGTCAATAATAAAGATATCGGATAATAAAATTAAAATCCGATAGATTTCTTTTCGCCTCCGCGAAACACCGGACGTGACCACCGGAGGGCAGGTTTCTATCATTAACAATGCCGAGTCAGGCATAGCGGGGTTAATGTGATCGCGGGATCTTCTCTGTGGCGGCCCCGGCCCTCTGGAACCAACTCCCCCCAGAGATTAGAATTGCCCCCACCCTCCTTGCCTTTCAGGACTGCTCCCCCATTCCTTTGATGTAGCCAACCCGCATCATCGCTTGTTGATGTTAGTAAGGCGTTAATAATAAAGATATCGGATAATAAAATTAAAATCCGATAGATTTCTTTTTTCCTCCGTGAAACACCGGACGTGACCACTGGAGGGCAGCTTTCTATCATTAACAATGCTGAATCAGGCATAGCGGTGTTAATGTGATGGCGGGACCTTCTCTGTGGAGGCCCCGGCCGTCTGGAACCAATTTTCCCCAGAAATTAGAATTGCCCCCACCCTCCTTGCCTTTCAGGATTGCTCCCCCATTCCTTTGATGTAGCAAACCCGCATCATCGCTTGTTAATATTAATAAGGCGTTAATAATAAAGATATCGTATAATAAAATTAAAATCCAATAGATTTATTTTTGCATCCGCAAAATACTGGACGTGACTACCGGAGGGCAGGTTTCTATCCTTAAGAATGCTGAATCAGGCATAGCGGGGTTAATGTGATGGCGGGACATTCTCTGTGGCTGTCCCGGCCCTCTGGAATCAACTCACCCAGAGATTAGAATTGCCCCCACCCTCCTTGCCTTTCAGGATTGCTCCCCCATTCCTTTGATGTAGCAAACCCGCCTCATCGCTTGTTAAAAATAAAGATATCCGATAATAAAATTAAAATCTAATAATGTAGATTTCTTTTGGCGTCCGCAATACCGGACGTGACCACCGGAGGGCTGTTTTCTATTAACAATGCTGAATCAGGCATAGCGGGGTCAAGGTGATATCGGGACCTTCTCTGTGGCGGCCCCGGCCCTCTGGAACCAACTCCCCCCAGAGATTAGAATTGCCCCCACCCTCCTTGCCTTTCAGGATTGCTCCCCCATTCCTTTGATGTAGCAAACCCGCATCATCGCTTGTTAAAAATAAATATATCGGATAATAAAATTAAAATCCAATGTACTGTAGATTTCTTTTGGCGTCCGCAATACCGGACGTGACCACCGGAGGGCAGTTTTGTATCATTAACAATGCTGAATCAGGCATAGCGGGGTTAATGTGATGGCGGGACCTGCTCTATGGCGTCCCCGGCCTCTGGAACCCACTCTCCCCAGAGATTAGAATTGCCCCCACCCTCCTTGCCTTTCAGGATTGCTCCCCCATTCCTTTGATGTAGCAAACCCGCATCATCGCTTGTTAATATTAATTAGGTGTTAATAATAAAGATATCGGATAATAAAATTACAATCCAATAGATTTCTTTTTGCCTCCGCAAAATACCGGACGTGACCACCAGAGGGCAGGTTTCCCATCATTAACAATGCTGAATCAGGCATAGCGGGGTTAATGTGATGGCGGGACCTTCTCTGTGGAGGCCCCGGCCGTCTGGAACCAACTCTCCCCAGAAATTAGAATTGCCCCCACCCTCCTTGCCTTTCAGGATTGCTCCCCCATTCCTTTGATGTAGCAAACCCGCATCATCGCTTGTTAATATTAATAAGGCGTTAATAACAAAGATATCGGATAATAAAATTACAATCCAATAGATTTCTTTTTGCCTCCGCAAAATACCGGACGTGACCACCGGAGGGCAGGTTTCCCATCATTAACAATGCTGAATCAGGCATAGCGGGGTTAATGTGATGGCAGGACCTTCTTTGTGGAGGCCCCGTCCCTCTGGAACCAACTCCCCCAGAGATTAGAATTGCCCCCACCCTCCTTGCCTTTCAGATTTGCTCCCCCATTCCTTTGATGTAGCAAACCCGCATCATCGCTTGTTAATATTAATAAGGCGTTAATAATAAAGATATCGGATAATAAAATTAAAATCCAATAGATTTCTTTTTGCCTCCGCAAAATACCGGACGTGACCACCGGAGGGCAGGTTTCTATCATTAACAATGCTGAATCAGGCATAGGGGGGTTAATGTGATGGCGGGACCTTCTCTGTGGCGGCCCCGGTCCTCTGGAACAAACTCCCCCCAGAGATTAGAATTGCCCCCACCCTCCTTGCCTTTCAGAATTGCTCCCCCATTTCCTTTGATGTAGCAAACCCGCATCATCGCTTGCTAATGTTAATAAGGCGTTAATAATAAAGATATCAGATAATAAAATTAAAATCCAATAGATTTCTTTTTGCCTCCGCAAAATACCGGACGTGACCACCGGAGGGCAGCTTTATATCATTAACAATGCTGAATCAGGCATAGCGGGGTTAATGTGATGGCGGGACCTTCTCTGTGGCGGCCCCGGCCCTCTGGAACCAACTCCCCCCAGAGATTAGAATTGCCCCCACCCTCCTTGCCTTTCAGGATTGCTCCCCCATTCCTTTGATGTAGCATACCCGCATCATCGGTTGTTAAAAATAAAGATATCGGATAATAAAATTAAAATCCAATTCTGTAGATTTCTTTTGGCGTCCGCAATACCGGACGTGACCACCGGAGGGCTGTTTTCTATCATTAACAATGCTGAATCAGGCATAGCGGGGTCAATGTGATATCGGGACCTTCTCTGTGGCGGCCCCGGCCCTCTAGAACCAACTCCCCCCAGAGATTAGAATGGCCCCCACCCCCCTTGCCTTTTGTAAGTTACTGAAAACCCACGTCTGCCGTCAGGCACGGGGCAATTCTAGAATTTCCCGGAATTTCCTGGAATTTTCTAGAATTTTCCGGAATTAAGTAGTATTTTCTGGAATTTTCTGGCCCTGTCACCCCCCCCGAGCCTCCCCCCCCCCTGCGGGCGTCGTGCGTGTGTTAGGAGCGTCGGCCTCAGTGCAGGAGTGAAAACCGCGCGAGTTTCCTCAGGGTGGGATTGAATGGTCGCTCTTGAGCCCTCTAGAAGCGCGCAGGGTTCGAGACGCTCGCGGGCAGCCATGCCGACCGGGAGCAGCAGCCCGAGCGCAGGGGAGGCCGAGTCCGCTGTGGCCGAGGCGGCCGAAACCAGCATGGAGGAGAGGCGGCGGCGGCGGTCATCACGGCGGCCATGCGGCAGGAGAAGGCGCGCCTGGAGGCTGAGGGCCGCGAAACGGAGCGGCGGAGGCCGGAGGAGTTGCGGGGCCCGAGCACTCGGAGGGGCTGGGACGGGGCTCCGGGGCGGGAGGAGGCCCGGAGAGACTTCGTAGTGGTTTCATTTATTTTAATTCTCTCACATGAAACCGGGATTGAGCGCCTCAACTTTCCCTCCAGAAACGAGGGAATTGTCTTCACGCAGCCTCGGAGCTTTGTGTGCCGCCAAATACGCACTTGATTTGACTTGCATTTATTCCACTTCGACGACGCCCAGCAAGTGAATGAAATAAAATAAATGCTTCTCCATTTCCCCCTTGCGTCGTTTTTCTCCTCGAGGAGAGAGCAGCAGGGGGGGGGGGCACCTGGCCAGCCTGCAAAAAGGGCTTCGGTTTTAGATGTTTTTCCCCCCTCGCTAAAATTTTGTCCCTCAGCTTTATTTGTGGTCCAGGATTTTTTTGGTACACAATAAATTCAGAGATCCATCCCCTCCGCCCAAATTACTACTAGTAGTACTAGTACTACTATGACTACTACTACTAGTAGTAGTAGTAGTATTTATTGCATTTATATCCCACCCCTCTCCAAGGACTTAGGACAGAATTTAAAATTCTTGTAAAAAGCATGCAAATAAAATTAAACCTCCTTTAACTCCCCCAAACTGCCTGCAAGCCTACATTTTCCCCTGCCTTGCTGAAAGTTGACATCTAATGTTAGAAATGTGGGAAATTTATTGTTTATATTTATTCATTCATTCATTCATTCATTTATTCAGTCAATCACCCACAACATAAAGTAATACCTCAGCCAACCTGGCCTATGTATGAAAACGGGGTTTGCCTGTTTGAATGGGGCTGATTGATTTTTAAACATGGGGTTTAGATTAACTACTTGTAAATTTAATTGGATTTGGATATATAGATAGATAGATAGAGAGATAGATAGATAGATGAGGACTGGGGCGGCTTAGCACCCCAGTCATCCATCCATCCATCCATCCATCCATCCATCCATCCATCCATCTATTTATCTATCTATCTATCTATCTATCTATCTATCTATCTATCTATCTATCTATCTATCTATCTATCTATCTATCTATCTAATCTAATCTATAATATGTTCCAAGCTGCCCCAGTCCTCACAGAGGGGCGGCATATAAATCCAAATAAAATCACAATCGTGATTGACAGGGAGGAATTATATATTGGCAAATAGAAAATAAATCAAATCTGATGTACTCGGAACACCCTCACCATATTACAACAATATAACATGTTTATCTGACACTGTATGTAGAAAATTCAGAGCCAAACAGCTGCTCTGGATGAGTAGCTGCTTTGGTTGAATAAAAGGCTGTATTTCCAGTGGGTCCTTGAAGGAAAGAGTAGGGATGAACTATTCTTTAATTGGTGAAAGATAATACAAATGTTTATATTTCCAATAGCACGTTCAGTTAATGTCGATATTTATAATTGATTACTTTTTTCCCCCTCACAGGCTTACATGAATAGGGACAGAGATTGAAATGAGATGCGCTACAAGAGACTTCAACACTTTCTTGAAAAAAGCAACATCTACTCAAAGTTCTTGCTGACTAAGATGGAACAGCAGCAATTGGTGAGCAGCATTTAAAAATAGAAGCTAGATATATGGAATCTGTCTAGTAATGGATTTCAGATAAAGCTTCCATAATATCATTTGTCATTGGAATTAAAAACATCTAGGTTCTGGTCATTTTTATTGGATTTCACGGCATAGTTTTGGCCTAATATAAATGAGTCCACCTGTGTTTGTGTAGATACACAACACCCACAAATTCACGCATACATGACCGAAGGCTAGTTTGGCCTACAGGTTAAGTGGAGATCTGAATTCCAGTCCTGCCTTATGCATGCAAGCCAACCACAGTCATTCTCTTTCGGCTTAGGAAGAAGTAATTGGCAAACCACTTCCAAACACTGGGCTAGAAGACTTGTCCTTATAGTTACCAGGACTCAAGACAGACTCAAGCGTGTCTTCACGCAAGAATTCACGTAGCCATAGCAAGCTGATGCTGAGCTGCTATTTTTGAACTAGAGTCAGAAAGAACCACCTTTGCCAGACCAAGCCTCGAATACAGCTCATCTGTCTGGAACCCCCACCGCATTTCCGACATAAACACTCTAGAAAACATCCAGAGATATTTTTTTAGAAGAGCCCTCCACTCCTCCACTCGTAACAGAATACCCTACGTAACTAGACTTACAATCCTAAGTTTAGAAAGCTTAGACCTACATCCCCTTAAACACGACAACCAAAGCCCATAAAAATCATCTGCTACAACGTCCTTCCCGTCAAAGACTACTTCAGCTTCAACCACAACAACACACGAGCACACAACAGATACAAACTTAAAGTAAACCGCTCTAAACTTGACTGCAGGGAATACAAATTTAGTAACCGAGTAGTTGATGCATGGAACTCACTACCAGACTGTAGTATCATCTCTTAACCCCCAAAACTTTACCCTTAGATTATCTACTTTTGACCTCTCCTGATTCCCAAGAGGTTAGTAAGGGGCGTGCATAAGCGCACCAGCGTGCCTTCCATCCCCTGTCTTAATGTTTCTCTCTTACTAGTATCCTGTATATAAATATTATTATATCTTTGTATACCACCAATCCATACTTGATAAAACAAACAAATAAATAAAATAAATAGATGTAGCACCATATCTAATCCATAAACAACTACTTATGCTTAACGGGACGGTCAACTTCTTTCAACTTTTTGTAAGCCAGCTATTGTGGCCAAGAAGTGGAGCTCTTGCCTCACTATTGGGAGTTTGTGAGTTTGATCCTAGGTAGAAGCAGATGTAGGGTCTCCTGCTTGGACTAGATGACCTGTAAGGTCCTTCCAACTCTAAATTCTTAAAAATAGAGTTTGAAAAAAGTCAAACAGCTTTCACTCCCCCCCGAACATTCTTAAGCTGTCATGACACTACTGAAATAAGGGCCACAGAACGAGGAGACGCCTCCGCGAAACACCGGACGTGAGCACCGGAGGGCAGGTTTCTATCATTAACAATACCGAGTCAGGCATAGCGGGGTTAATGTGATGGCGGGACCTTCTCTGTGGCGGCCCCGGCCCTCTGGAACCAACTCCCCCCCGAGATTAGAATTGCCCCCACCCTCCTTGCCTTTCAGGACTGCTCCCCCATTCCTTTGATGTAGCCAACCCGCTTGTTGATGTTAGTAAGGCGTTAATAATAACGATATCGGATAATAAAATTAAAATCCGAGATTTCTTTTCGCCTCCGCGAACCTCCGGACGTGACCACCGGAGGGCAGGTTTCTATCATTAACAATGCCGAGTCAGGCATAGCGGGGTTAATGTGATGGCGGGACCTTCTCTGTGGCGGCCCCGGCCCTCTGGAACCAACTCCCCCCAGAGATTAGAATTGCCCCCACCCTCCTTGCCTTTCAGGACTGCTCCCCCATTCCTTTGATGTAGCCAACCCGCTTGTTGATGTTAGTAAGGCGTTAATAATAACGATATCGGATAATAAAATTAAAATCCGAGATTTCTTTTCGCCTCCGCGAAACACCGGACGTGACCACTGGAGGGCAGGTTTCTATCATTAACAATGCCGAGTCAGGCATAGCGGGGTTAATGTGATGGCCGAACCTTCTCTGTGGCCGCCCCGGCCCTATGGAACCAACTCCCCCCAGAGATTAGAATTGCCCCCACGCACCTTGCCTTTCAGGACTGCTCCCCCATTCCTTTGATGTAGCCAACCCGCTTGTTGATGTTAGTAAGGCGTTAATAATAACGATATCGGATAATAAAATTAAAATCCGAGATTTCTTTTCGCCTCCGCAAAACACCGGACGTGACCACCGGAGGGCAGGTTTCTATCATTAACAATGCTGAGTCAAGCATAGCGGGGTTAATGTGATGGCGGGACCTTCTCTGTGGCGGCCCCGGCCCTCTGGAACCAACTCCCCCCAGAGATTAGAATTGCCCCCACCCTCCTTGCCTTTCAGGACTGCTCCCCCATTCCTTTGATGTAGCCAACCCGCTTGTTGATGTTAGTAAGGCGTTAATAATAACGATATCGGATAATAAAATTAAAATCCGAGATTTCTTTTCGCCTCCGCGAAACACCGGACGTGACCACCGGAGGGCAGGTTTCTATCATTAACAATGCCGAGTCAGGCATAGCGGGGTTAATGTGATGGCCGGACCTTCTCTGTGGTGGCCCCGGCCCTATGGAACCAACTCCCCCCAGAGATTAGAATTGCCCCCACGCACCTTGCCTTTCAGGACTGCTCCCCCATTCCTTTGATGTAGCAAACCCGCTTGTTGATGTTAGTAAGGCGTTAATAATAACGATATCGGATAATAAAATTAAAATCCGAGATTTCTTTTCGCCTCCGCGAAACACCGGACGTGAGCACCGGAGGGCAGGTTTCTATCATTAACAATGCCGAGTCAGGCATAGCGGGGTTAATGTGACGGCGGGACCTTCTCTGTGGCGGCCCCGGCCCTCTGGAACCAACTCCCCCCAGAGATTAGAATTGCCCCCACCCTCCTTGCCTTTCAGGACTGCTCCCCCATTCCTTTGATGTAGCCAACCCGCATCATCGCTTGTTGATGTTAGTAAGGCGTTAATAATAACGATATCGGATAATAAAATTAAAATCCGATAGATTTCTTTTCGATCCGCGAAACACCGGATGTGACCACCGGAGGGCAGGTTTCTATCATTAACAATGCCGAGTCAGGCATAGCGGGGTTAATGTGATCGCGGGATCTTCTCTGTGGCGGCCCCGGCCCTCTGGAACCAACTCCCCCCAGAGATTAGAATTGCCCCCACCCTCCTTGCCTTTCAGGACTGCTCCCCCATTCCTTTGATGTAGCCAACCCGCATCATCGCTTGTTGATGTTAGTAAGGCGTTAATAATAAAGATATCGGATAATAAAATTAAAATCCGATAGATTTCTTTTTGCCTCCGTGAAACACCGGACGTGACCACCGGAGGGCAGGTTTCTATCGGGGTTAATGTGATGGCGGGACCTTCTCTGTGGCGGCCCCGGCCCTCTGGAACCAAATCCCCCCAGAGATTAGAATTGCCCCCACCCTCCTTGCCTTTCAGGACTGCTCCCCCATTCCTTTGATGTAGCCAACCCGCATCATCGCTTGTTGATGTTAATAAGGCGTTAATAATAACGATATCGGATAATAAAATTAAAATCCGATAGATTTCTTTTTGCCTCCGCGAAACACCGGACGTGACCACCGGAGGGCAGGTTTCTATCATTAACAATGCCGAGTCAGGCATAGCGGGGTTAATTTGATGGCGGGACCTTCTCTGTGGCGGCCCCGGCCCTCTGGAACCAACTCCTCCCAGAGATTAGAATTGCCCCCACCCTCCTTGCCTTTCAGGACTGCTCCCCCATTCCTTTGATGTAGCCAACCCGCATCATCGCTTGTTGATGTTAATAAGGCGTTAATAATAAAGATATCGGATAATAAAATTAAAATCCAATAGATTTCTTTTCGCCTCCGCGAAACACCGGACGTGAGCACCGGAGGGCAGGTTTCTATCATTAACAATACCGAGTCAGGCATAGCGGGGTTAATGTGATGGCGGGACCTTCTCTGTGGCGGCCCCGGCCCTCTGGAACCAACTCCCCCCCGAGATTAGAATTGCCCCCACCCTCCTTGCCTTTCAGGACTGCTCCCCCATTCCTTTGATGTAGCCAACCCGCTTGTTGATGTTAGTAAGGCGTTAATAATAACGATATCGGATAATAAAATTAAAATCCGAGATTTCTTTTCGCCTCCGCGAACCTCCGGACGTGACCACCGGAGGGCAGGTTTCTATCATTAACAATGCCGAGTCAGGCATAGCGGGGTTAATGTGATGGCGGGACCTTCTCTGTGGCGGCCCCGGCCCTCTGGAACCAACTCCCCCCAGAGATTAGAATTGCCCCCACCCTCCTTGCCTTTCAGGACTGCTCCCCCATTCCTTTGATGTAGCCAACCCGCTTGTTGATGTTAGTAAGGCGTTAATAATAACGATATCGGATAATAAAATTAAAATCCGAGATTTCTTTTCGCCTCCGCGAAACACCGGACGTGACCACTGGAGGGCAGGTTTCTATCATTAACAATGCCGAGTCAGGCATAGCGGGGTTAATGTGATGGCCGAACCTTCTCTGTGGCGGCCCCGGCCCTATGGAACCAACTCCCCCCAGAGATTAGAATTGCCCCCACGCACCTTGCCTTTCAGGACTGCTCCCCCATTCCTTTGATGTAGCCAACCCGCTTGTTGATGTTAGTAAGGCGTTAATAATAACGATATCGGATAATAAAATTAAAATCCGAGATTTCTTTTCGCCTCCGCAAAACACCGGACGTGACCACCGGAGGGCAGGTTTCTATCATTAACAATGCTGAGTCAAGCATAGCGGGGTTTATGTGATGGCGGGACCTTCTCTGTGGCGGCCCCGGCCCTCTGGAACCAACTCCCCCCAGAGATTAGAATTGCCCCCACCCTCCTTGCCTTTCAGGACTGGTCCCCCATTCCTTTGATGTAGCCAACCCGCTTGTTGATGTTAGTAAGGCGTTAATAATAACGATATCGGATAATAAAATTAAAATCCGAGATTTCTTTTCGCCTCCGCGAAACACCGGACGTGACCACCGGAGGGCAGGTTTCTATCATTAACAATGCCGAGTCAGGCATAGCGGGGTTAATGTGACGGCGGGACCTTCTCTGTGGCGGCCCCGGCCCTCTGGAACCAACTCCCCCCAGAGATTAGAATTGCCCCCACCCTCCTTGCCTTTCAGGACTGCTCCCCCATTCCTTTGATGTAGCCAACCCGCATCATCGCTTGTTGATGTTAATAAGGCGTTAATAATAAAGATATCGGATAATAAAATTAAAATCCGATAGATTTCTTTTCGCCTCCGCGAAACACCGGACGTGAGCACCGGAGGGCAGGTTTCTATCATTAACAATGCCGAGTCAGGCATAGCGGGGTTAATGTGATGGCGGGACCTTCTCTGTGGCGGCCCCGGCCCTCTGGAACCAACTCCCCCCCGAGATTAGAATTGCCCCCACCCTCCTTGCCTTTCAGGACTGCTCCCCCATTCCTTTGATGTAGCCAACCCGCTTGTTGATGTTAGTAAGGCGTTAATAATAACGATATCGGATAATAAAATTAAAATCCGAGATTTCTTTTCGCCTCCGCGAAACACCGGACGTGACCACCGGAGGGCAGGTTTCTATCATTAACAATGCCGAGTCAGGCATAGCGGGGTTAATGTGACGGCGGGACCTTCTCTGTGGCGGCCCCGGCCCTCTGGAACCAACTCCCCCCAGAGATTAGAATTGCCCCCACCCTCCTTGCCTTTCAGGACTGCTCCCCCATTCCTTTGATGTAGCCAACCCGCATCATCACTTGTTGATGTTAATAAGGCGTTAATAATAAAGATATCGGATAATAAAATTAAAATCCGATAGATTTCTTTTCGCCTCCGCGAAACACCGGACGTGAGCACCGGAGGGCAGGTTTCTATCATTAACAATGCCGAGTCAGGCATAGCGGGGTTAATGTGATGGCGGGACCTTCTCTGTGGCGGCCCCGGCCCTCTGGAACCAACTCCCCCCCGAGATTAGAATTGCCCCCACCCTCCTTGCCTTTCAGGACTGCTCCCCAATTCCTTTGATGTAGCCAACCCGCTTGTTGATATTAGTAAGGCGTTAATAATAACGATATCGGATAATAAAATTAAAATCCGAGATTTCTTTTCGCCTCCGCGAAACACCGGACGTGACCACCGGAGGGCAGGTTTCTATCATTAACAATGCCGAGTCAGGCATAGCGGGGTTAATGTGATGGCCGGACCTTCTCTGTGGCGGCCCCGGCCCTATGGAACCAACTCCCCCCAGAGATTAGAATTGCCCCCACGCACCTTGCCTTTCAGGACTGCTCCCCCATTCCTTTGATGTAGCAAACCCGCTTGTTGATGTTAGTAAGGCGTTAATAATAACGATATCGGATAATAAAATTAAAATCCGAGATTTCTTTTCGCCTCCGCGAAACACCGGACGTGACCACCGGAGGGCAGGTTTCTATCATTAACAATGCCGAGTCAGGCATAGCGGGGTTAATGTGACGGCGGGACCTTCTCTGTGGCGGCCCCGGCCCTCTGGAACCAACTCCCCCCAGAGATTAGAATTGTCCCCACCCTCCTTGCCTTTCAGGACTGCTCCCCCATTCCTTTGATGTAGCCAACCCGCATCATCGCTTGTTGATGTTAATAAGGCGTTAATAATAACGATATCGGATAATAAAATTAAAATCCGATAGATTTCTTTTTGCCTCCGCGAAACACCGGACGTGACCACCGGAGGGCAGGTTTCTATCATTAACAATGCCGAGTCAGGCATAGCGGGGTTAATTTGATGGCGGGACCTTCTCTGTGGCGGCCCCGGCCCTCTGGAACCAACTCCTCCCAGAGATTAGAATTGCCCCCACCCTCCTTGCCTTTCAGGACTGCTCCCCCATTCCTTTGATGTAGCCAACCCGCATCATCGCTTGTTGATGTTAATAAGGCGTTAATAATAACGATATCGGATAATAAAATTAAAATCCGATAGATTTCTTTTCGCCTCCGCGAAACACCGGACGTGACCACCGGAGGGCAGGTTTCTATCATTAACAATGCCGAGTCAGGCATAGCGGAGTTAATGTGATGGCGGGACCTTCTCTGTGGCGGCCCCGGCCCTCTGGAACCAACTCCCCCCCGAGATTAGAATTGCCCCCACCCTCCTTGCCTTTCAGGACTGCTCCCCCATTCCTTTGATGTAGCCAACCCGCTTGTTGATGTTAGTAAGGCGTTAATAATAACGATATCGGATAATAAAATTAAAATCCGAGATTTCTTTTCGCCTCCGCGAAACACCGGACGTGACCACCGGAGGGCAGGTTTCTATCATTAACAATGCCGAGTCAGGCATAGCGGGGTTAATTTGATGGCGGGACCTTCTCTGTGGCGGCCCCGGCCCTCTGGAACCAACTCCTCCCAGAGATTAGAATTGCCCCCACCCTCCTTGCCTTTCAGGACTGCTCCCCCATTCCTTTGATGTAGCCAACCCGCATCATCGCTTGTTGATGTTAATAAGGCGTTAATAATAACGATATCGGATAATAAAATTAAAATCCGATAGATTTCTTTTCGCCTCCGCGAAACACCGGACGTGACCACCGGAGGGCAGGTTTCTATCATTAACAATGCCGAGTCAGGCATAGCGGAGTTAATGTGATGGCGGGACCTTCTCTGTGGCGGCCCCGGCCCTCTGGAACCAACTCCCCCCCGAGATTAGAATTGCCCCCACCCTCCTTGCCTTTCAGGACTGCTCCCCCATTCCTTTGATGTAGCCAACCCGCTTGTTGATGTTAGTAAGGCGTTAATAATAACGATATCGGATAATAAAATTAAAATCCGAGATTTCTTTTCGCCTCCGCGAAACACCGGACGTGACCACCGGAGGGCAGGTTTCTATCATTAACAATGCCGAGTCAGGCATAGCGGGGTTAATTTGATGGCGGGACCTTCTCTGTGGCGGCCCCGGCCCTCTGGAACCAACTCCTCCCAGAGATTAGAATTGCCCCCACCCTCCTTGCCTTTCAGGACTGCTCCCCCATTCCTTTGATGTAGCCAACCCGCATCATCGCTTGTTGATGTTAATAAGGCGTTAATAATAACGATATCGGATAATAAAATTAAAATCCGATAGATTTCTTTTCGCCTCCGCGAAACACCGGACGTGACCACCGGAGGGCAGGTTTCTATCATTAACAATGCCGAGTCAGGCATAGCGGAGTTAATGTGATGGCGGGACCTTCTCTGTGGCGGCCCCGGCCCTCTGGAACCAACTCCCCCCCGAGATTAGAATTGCCCCCACCCTCCTTGCCTTTCAGGACTGCTCCCCCATTCCTTTGATGTAGCCAACCCGCTTGTTGATGTTAGTAAGGCGTTAATAATAACGATATCGGATAATAAAATTAAAATCCGAGATTTCTTTTCGCCTCCGCGAAACACCGGACGTGACCACCGGAGGGCAGGTTTCTATCATTAACAATGCCGAGTCAGGCATAGCGGGGTTAATGTGATGGCCGGACCTTCTCTGTGGTGGCCCCGGCCCTATGGAACCAACTCCCCCCAGAGATTAGAATTGCCCCCACGCACCTTGCCTTTCAGGACTGCTCCCCCATTCCTTTGATGTAGCAAACCCGCTTGTTGATGTTAGTAAGGCGTTAATAATAACGATATCGGATAATAAAATTAAAATCCGAGATTTCTTTTCGCCTCCGCGAAACACCGGACGTGACCACCGGAGGGCAGGTTTCTATCATTAACAATGCCGAGTCAGGCATAGCGGGGTTAATGTGACGGCGGGACCTTCTCTGTGGCGGCCCCGGCCCTCTGGAACCAACTCCCCCCAGAGATTAGAATTGCCCCACCCTCCTTGCCTTTCAGGACTGCTCCCCCATTCCTTTGATGTAGCCAACCCGCATCATCGCTTGTTGATGTTAGTAAGGCGTTAATAATAACGATATCGGATAATAAAATTAAAATCCGATAGATTTCTTTTCGATCCGCGAAACACCGGATGTGACCACCGGAGGGCAGGTTTCTATCATTAACAATGCCGAGTCAGGCATAGCGGGGTTAATGTGATCGCGGGATCTTCTCTGTGGCGGCCCCAGCCCTCTGGAACCAACTCCCCCCAGAGATTAGAATTGCCCCCACCCTCCTTGCCTTTCAGGACTGCTCCCCCATTCCTTTGATGTAGCCAACCCGCATCATCGCTTGTTGATGTTAGTAAGGCGTTAATAATAAAGATATCGGATAATAAAATTAAAATCCGATAGATTTCTTTTTGCCTCCGTGAAACACCGGACGTGACCACCGGAGGGCAGGTTTCTATCGGGGTTAATGTGATGGCGGGACCTTCTCTGTGGCGGCCCCGGCCCTCTGGAACCAAATCCCCCCAGAGATTAGAATTGCCCCCACCCTCCTTGCCTTTCAGGACTGCTCCCCCATTCCTTTGATGTAGCCAACCCGCATCATCGCTTGTTGATGTTAATAAGGCGTTAATAATAACGATATCGGATAATAAAATTAAAATCCGATAGATTTCTTTTTGCCTCCGCGAAACACCGGACGTGACCACCGGAGGGCAGGTTTCTATCATTAACAATGCCGAGTCAGGCATAGCGGGGTTAATTTGATGGCGGGACCTTCTCTGTGGCGGCCCCGGCCCTCTGGAACCAACTCCTCCCAGAGATTAGAATTGCCCCCACCCTCCTTGCCTTTCAGGACTGCTCCCCCATTCCTTTGATGTAGCCAACCCGCATCATCGCTTGTTGATGTTAATAAGGCGTTAATAATAAAGATATCGGATAATAAAATTAAAATCCAATAGATTTCTTTTCGCCTCCGCGAAACACCGGACGTGAGCACCGGAGGGCAGGTTTCTATCATTAACAATACCGAGTCAGGCATAGAGGGGTTAATGTGATGGCGGGACCTTCTCTGTGGCGGCCCCGGCCCTCTGGAACCAACTCCCCCCCGAGATTAGAATTGCCCCCACCCTCCTTGCCTTTCAGGACTGCTCCCCCATTCCTTTGATGTAGCCAACCCGCTTGTTGATGTTAGTAAGGCGTTAATAATAACGATATCGGATAATAAAATTAAAATCCGAGATTTCTTTTCGCCTCCGCGAACCTCCGGACGTGACCACCGGAGGGCAGGTTTCTATCATTAACAATGCCGAGTCAGGCATAGCGGGGTTAATGTGATGGCGGGACCTTCTCTGTGGCGGCCCCGGCCCTCTGGAACCAACTCCCCCCAGAGATTAGAATTGCCCCCACCCTCCTTGCCTTTCAGGACTGCTCCCCCATTCCTTTGATGTAGCCAACCCGCTTGTTGATGTTAGTAAGGCGTTAATAATAACGATATCGGATAATAAAATTAAAATCCGAGATTTCTTTTCGCCTCCGCGAAACACCGGACGTGACCACCGGAGGGCAGGTTTCTATCATTAACAATGCCGAGTCAGGCATAGCGGGGTTAATGTGATGGCCGGACCTTCTCTGTGGCGGCCCCGGCCCTATGGAACCAACTCCCCCCAGAGATTAGAATTGCCCCCACGCACCTTGCCTTTCAGGACTGCTCCCCCATTCCTTTGATGTAGCCAACCCGCTTGTTGATGTTAGTAAGGCGTTAATAATAACGATATCGGATAATAAAATTAAAATCCGAGATTTCTTTTCGCCTCCGCAAAACACCGGACGTGACCACCGGAGGGCAGGTTTCTATCATTAACAATGCTGAGTCAAGCATAGCGGGGTTAATGTGATGGCGGGACCTTCTCTGTGGCGGCCCCGGCCCTCAGGAACCAACTCCCCCCAGAGATTAGAATTGCCCCCACCCTCCTTGCCTTTCAGGACTGCTCCCCCATTCCTTTGATGTAGCCAACCCGCTTGTTGATGTTAGTAAGGCGTTAATAATAACGATATCGGATAATAAAATTAAAATCCGAGATTTCTTTTCGCCTCCGCGAAACACCGGACGTGACCACCGGAGGGCAGGTTTCTATCATTAACAATGCCGAGTCAGGCATAGCGGGGTTAATGTGACGGCGGGACCTCCTCTGTGGCGGCCCCGGCCCTCTGGAACCAACTCCCCCCAGAGATTAGAATTGCCCCCACCCTCCTTGCCTTTCAGGACTGCTCCCCCATTCCTTTGATGTAGCCAACCCGCATCATCGCTTGTTGATGTTAATAAGGCGTTTTAATAATAAAGATATCGGATAATAAAATTAAAATCCGATAGATTTCTTTTCGCCTCCGCGAAACACCGGACGTGAGCACCGGAGGGCAGGTTTCTATCATTAACAATGCCGAGTCAGGCATAGCGGGGTTAATGTGATGGCGGGACCTTCTCTGTGGCGGCCCCGGCCCTCTGGAACCAACTCCCCCCCGAGATTAGAATTGCCCCCACCCTCCTTGCCTTTCAGGACTGCTCCCCCATTCCTTTGATGTAGCCAACCCGCTTGTTGATGTTAGTAAGGCGTTAATAATAACGATATCGGATAATAAAATTAAAATCCGAGATTTCTTTTCGCCTCCGCGAAACACCGGACGTGACCACCGGAGGGCAGGTTTCTATCATTAACAATGCCGAGTCAGGCATAGCGGGGTTAATGTGATGGCCGGACCTTCTCTGTGGCGGCCCCGGCCCTATGGAACCAACTCCCCCCAGAGATTAGAATTGCCCCCACGCACCTTGCCTTTCAGGACTGCTCCCCCATTCCTTTGATGTAGCAAACCCGCTTGTTGATGTTAGTAAGGCGTTAATAATAACGATATCGGATAATAAAATTAAAATCCGAGATTTCTTTTCGCCTCCGCGAAACACCGGACGTGACCACCGGAGGGCAGGTTTCTATCATTAACAATGCCGAGTCAGGCATAGCGGGGTTAATGTGACGGCGGGACCTTCTCTGTGGCGGCCCCGGCCCTCTGGAACCAACTCCCCCCAGAGATTAGAATTGCCCCCACCCTCCTTGCCTTTCAGGACTGCTCCCCCATTCCTTTGATGTAGCCAACCCGCATCATCGCTTGTTGATGTTAGTAAGGCGTTAATAATAACGATATCGGATAATAAAATTAAAATCCGATAGATTTCTTTTCGCCTCCGCGAAACACTGGACGTGACCACCGGAGGGCAGGTTTCTATCATTAACAATGCCGAGTCAGGCATAGCGGGGTTAATGTGATCGCGGGATCTTCTCTGTGGCGGCCCCGGCCCTCTGGAACCAACTCCCCCCAGAGATTAGAATTGCCCCCACCCTCCTTGCCTTTCAGGACTGCTCCCCCATTCCTTTGATGTAGCCAACCCGCATCATCGCTTGTTGATGTTAGTAAGGCGTTAATAATAAAGATATCGGATAATAAAATTAAAATCCGATAGATTTCTTTTTGCCTCCGTGAAACACCGGACGTGAGCACCGGAGGGCAGGTTTCTATCGGGGTTAATGTGATGGCGGGACCTTCTCTGTGGCGGCCCCGGCCCTCTGGAACCAAATCCCCCCAGAGATTAGAATTGTCCCCACCCTCCTTGCCTTTCAGGACTGCTCCCCCATTCCTTTGATGTAGCCAACCCGCATCATCGCTTGTTGATGTTAATAAGGCGTTAATAATAACGATATCGGATAATAAAATTAAAATCCGATAGATTTCTTTTTGCCTCCGCGAAACACCGGACGTGACCACCGGAGGGCAGGTTTCTATCATTAACAATGCCGAGTCAGGCATAGCGGGGTTAATGTGATGGCCGGACCTTCTCTGTGGCGGCCCCGGCCCTATGGAACCAACTCCCCCCAGAGATTAGAATTGCCCCCACGCACCTTGCCTTTCAGGACTGCTCCCCCATTCCTTTGATGTAGCCAACCCGCTTGTTGATGTTAGTAAGGCGTTAATAATAACGATATCGGATAATAAAATTAAAATCCGAGATTTCTTTTCGCCTCCGCAAAACACCGGACGTGACCACCGGAGGGCAGGTTTCTATCATTAACAATGCTGAGTCAAGCATAGCGGGGTTAATGTGATGGCGGGACCTTCTCTGTGGCGGCCCCGGCCCTCTGGAACCAACTCCCCCCAGAGATTAGAATTGCCCCCACCCTCCTTGCCTTTCAGGACTGCTCCCCCATTCCTTTGATGTAGCCAACCCGCTTGTTGATGTTAGTAAGGCGTTAATAATAACGATATCGGATAATAAAATTAAAATCCGAGATTTCTTTTCGCCTCCGCGAAACACCGGACGTGACCACCGGAGGGCAGGTTTCTATCATTAACAATGCCGAGTCAGGCATAGCGGGGTTAATGTGACGGCGGGACCTCCTCTGTGGCGGCCCCGGCCCTCTGGAACCAACTCCCCCCAGAGATTAGAATTGCCCCCACCCTCCTTGCCTTTCAGGACTGCTCCCCCATTCCTTTGATGTAGCCAACCCGCATCATCGCTTGTTGATGTTAATAAGGCGTTAATAATAAAGATATCGGATAATAAAATTAAAATCCGATAGATTTCTTTTCGCCTCCGCGAAACACCGGACGTGAGCACCGGAGGGCAGGTTTCTATCATTAACAATGCCGAGTCAGGCATAGCGGGGTTAATGTGATGGCGGGACCTTCTCTGTGGCGGCCCCGGCCCTCTGGAACCAACTCCCCCCCGAGATTAGAATTGCCCCCACCCTCCTTGCCTTTCAGGACTGCTCCCCCATTCCTTTGATGTAGCCAACCCGCTTGTTGATGTTAGTAAGGCGTTAATAATAACGATATCGGATAATAAAATTAAAATCCGAGATTTCTTTTCGCCTCCGCGAAACACCGGATGTGACCACCGGAGGGCAGGTTTCTATCATTAACAATGCCGAGTCAGGCATAGCGGGGTTAATGTGATGGCCGGACCTTCTCTGTGGCGGCCCCGGCCCTATGGAACCAACTCCCCCCAGAGATTAGAATTGCCCCCACGCACCTTGCCTTTCAGGACTGCTCCCCCATTCCTTTGATGTAGCAAACCCGCTTGTTGATGTTAGTAAGGCGTTAATAATAACGATATCGGATAATAAAATTAAAATCCGAGATTTCTTTTCGCCTCCGCGAAACACTGGACGTGACCACCGGAGGGCAGGTTTCTATCATTAACAATGCCGAGTCAGGCATAGCGGGGTTAATGTGATCGCGGGATCTTCTCTGTGGCGGCCCCGGCCCTCTGGAACCAACTCCCCCCAGAGATTAGAATTGCCCCCACCCTCCTTGCCTTTCAGGACTGCTCCCCCATTCCTTTGATGTAGCCAACCCGCATCATCGCTTGTTGATGTTAGTAAGGCGTTAATAATAAAGATATCGGATAATAAAATTAAAATCCGATAGATTTCTTTTTGCCTCCGTGAAACACCGGACGTGAGCACCGGAGGGCAGGTTTCTATCGGGGTTAATGTGATGGCGGGACCTTCTCTGTGGCGGCCCCGGCCCTCTGGAACCAAATCCCCCCAGAGATTAGAATTGTCCCCACCCTCCTTGCCTTTCAGGACTGCTCCCCCATTCCTTTGATGTAGCCAACCCGCATCATCGCTTGTTGATGTTAATAAGGCGTTAATAATAACGATATCGGATAATAAAATTAAAATCCGATAGATTTCTTTTTGCCTCCGCGAAACACCGGACGTGACCACCGGAGGGCAGGTTTCTATCATTAACAATGCCGAGTCAGGCATAGCGGGGTTAATTTGATGGCGGGACCTTCTCTGTGGCGGCCCCGGCCCTCTGGAACCAACTCCTCCCAGAGATTAGAATTGCCCCCACCCTCCTTGCCTTTCAGGACTGCTCCCCCATTCCTTTGATGTAGCCAACCCGCATCATCGCTTGTTGATGTTAATAAGGCGTTAATAATAACGATATCGGATAATAAAATTAAAATCCGATAGATTTCTTTTCGCCTCCGCGAAACACCGGACGTGACCACCGGAGGGCAGGTTTCTATCATTAACAATGCCGAGTCAGGCATAGCGGAGTTAATGTGATGGCGGGACCTTCTCTGTGGCGGCCCCGGCCCTCTGGAACCAACTCCCCCCCGAGATTAGAATTGCCCCCACCCTCCTTGCCTTTCAGGACTGCTCCCCCATTCCTTTGATGTAGCCAACCCGCTTGTTGATGTTAGTAAGGCGTTAATAATAACGATATCGGATAATAAAATTAAAATCCGAGATTTCTTTTCGCCTCCGTGAAACACCGGACGTGACCACCGGAGGGCAGGTTTCTATCATTAACAATGCCGAGTCAGGCATAGCGGGGTTAATGTGATGGCCGGACCTTCTCTGTGGTGGCCCCGGCCCTATGGAACCAACTCCCCCCAGAGATTAGAATTGCCCCCACGCACCTTGCCTTTCAGGACTGCTCCCCCATTCCTTTGATGTAGCAAACCCGCTTGTTGATGTTAGTAAGGCGTTAATAATAACGATATCGGATAATAAAATTAAAATCCGAGATTTCTTTTCGCCTCCGCGAAACACCGGACGTGACCACCGGAGGGCAGGTTTCTATCATTAACAATGCCGAGTCAGGCATAGCGGGGTTAATGTGACGGCGGGACCTTCTCTGTGGCGGCCCCGGCCCTCTGGAACCAACTCCCCCCAGAGATTAGAATTGCCCCCACCCTCCTTGCCTTTCAGGACTGCTCCCCCATTCCTTTGATGTAGCCAACCCGCATCATCGCTTGTTGATGTTAGTAAGGCGTTAATAATAACGATATCGGATAATAAAATTAAAATCCGATAGATTTCTTTTTGCCTCCGTGAAACACCGGACGTGACCACCGGAGGGCAGGTTTCTATCGGGGTTAATGTGATGGCGGGACCTTCTCTGTGGCGGCCCCGGCCCTCTGGAACCAAATCCCCCCAGAGATTAGAATTGCCCCCACCCTCCTTGCCTTTCAGGACTGCTCCCCCATTCCTTTGATGTAGCCAACCCGCATCATCGCTTGTTGATGTTAACGATATCGGATAATAAAATTAAAATCCGATAGATTTCTTTTTGCCTCCGCGAAACACCGGACGTGACCACCGGAGGGCAGGTTTCTATCATTAACAATGCCGAGTCAGGCATAGCGGGGTTAATTTGATGGCGGGACCTTCTCTGTGGCGGCCCCGGCCATCTGGAACCAACTCCCCCCAGAGATTAGAATTGCCCCCACCCTCCTTGCCTTTCAGGACTGCTCCCCCATTCCTGTGATGTATGCAACCCGCATCATCGCTTGTTGATGTTAGTAAGGTGTTAATAATAACGATATCGGATAATAAAATTAAAATCCGAGATTTCTTTTCGCCTCCGCGAAACACCGGACGTGACCACCGGAGGGCAGGTTTCTATCATTAACAATGCCGAGTCAGGCATAGCGGGGTTAATGTGATGGCCGGACCTTCTCTGTGGCGGCCCCGGCCCTATGGAACCAACTCCCCCCAGAGATTAGAATTGCCCCCACGCACCTTGCCTTTCAGGACTGCTCCCCCATTCCTTTGATGTAGCCAACCCGCTTGTTGATGTTAGTAAGGCGTTAATAATAACGATATCGGATAATAAAATTAAAATCCGAGATTTCTTTTCGCCTCCGCGAAACACCGGACGTGACCACCGGAGGGCAGGTTTCTATCATTAACAATGCTGAGTCAAGCATAGCGGGGTTAATGTGATGGCGGGACCTTCTCTGTGGCGGCCCCGGCCCTCTGGAACCAACTCCCCCCAGAGATTAGAATTGCCCCCACCCTCCTTGCCTTTCAGGACTGGTCCCCCATTCCTTTGATGTAGCCAACCCGCTTGTTGATGTTAGTAAGGCGTTAATAATAACAATATCGGATAATAAAATTAAAATCCGAGATTTCTTTTCGCCTCCGCGAAACACCGGACGTGACCACCGGAGGGCAGGTTTCTATCATTAACAATGCCGAGTCAGGCATAGCGGGGTTAATGTGACGGCGGGACCTTCTCTGTGATGGCCCCGGCCCTCTGGAACCAACTCCCCCCCGAGATTAGAATTGCCCCCACCCTCCTTGCCTTTCAGGACTGCTCCCCCATTCCTTTGATGTAGCCAACCCGCTTGTTGATGTTAGTAAGGCGTTAATAATAACGATATCGGATAATAAAATTAAAATCCGAGATTTCTTTTCGCCTCCGCGAAACACCGGACGTGACCACCGGAGGGCAGGTTTCTATCATTAACAATGCCGAGTCAGGCATAGCGGGGTTAATGTGACGGCGGGACCTCCTCTGTGGCGGCCCCGGCCCTCTGGAACCAACTCCCCCCAGAGATTAGAATTGCCCCCACCCTCCTTGCCTTTCAGGACTGCTCCCCCATTCCTTTGATGTAGCCAACCCGCATCATCGCTTGTTGATGTTAATAAGGCGTTAATAATAAAGATATCGGATAATAAAATTAAAATCCGATAGATTTCTTTTTGCCTCCGCGAAACACCGGACGTGAGCACCGGAGGGCAGGTTTCTATCATTAACAATGCCGAGTCAGGCATAGCGGGGTTAATGTGATGGCGGGACCTTCTCTGTGGCAGCCCCGGCCCTCTGGAACCAACTCCCCCCCGAGATTAGAATTGCCCCCACCCTCCTTGCCTTTCAGGACTGCTCCCCCATTCCTTTGATGTAGCCAACCCGCTTGTTGATGTTAGTAAGGCGTTAATAATAACGATATCGGATAATAAAATTAAAATCCGAGATTTCTTTTCGCCTCCGCGAAACACCGGACGTGACCACCGGAGGGCAGGTTTCTATCATTAACAATGCCGAGTCAGGCATAGCGGGGTTAATGTGATGGCCGGACCTTCTCTGTGGCGGCCCCGGCCCTATGGAACCAACTCCCCCCAGAGATTAGAATTGCCCCCACGCACCTTGCCTTTCAGGACTGCTCCCCCATTCCTTTGATGTAGCAAACCCGCTTGTTGATGTTAGTAAGGCGTTAATAATAACGATATCGGATAATAAAATTAAAATCCGAGATTTCTTTTCGCCTCCGCGAAACACCGGACGTGACCACCGGAGGGCAGGTTTCTATCATTAACAATGCCGAGTCAGGCATAGCGGGGTTAATGTGACGGCGGGACCTTCTCTGTGGCGGCCCCGGCCCTCTGGAACCAACTCCCCCCAGAGATTAGAATTGCCCCCACCCTCCTTGCCTTTCAGGACTGCTCCCCCATTCTTTTGATGTAGCCAACCCGCATCATCGCTTGTTGATGTTAGTAAGGCGTTAATAATAACGATATCGGATAATAAAATTAAAATCCGATAGATTTCTTTTCGCCTCCGCGAAACACCGGACGTGACCACCGGAGGGCAGGTTTCTATCATTAACAATGCCGAGTCAGGCATAGCGGGGTTAATGTGATCGCAGGATCTTCTCTGTGGCGGCCCCGGCCCTCTGGAACCAACTCCCCCCAGAGATTAGAATTGCCCCCACCCTCCTTGCCTTTCAGGACTGCTCCCCCATTCCTTTGATGTAGCCAACCCGCATCATCGCTTGTTGATGTTAGTAAGGCGTTAATAATAAAGATATCGGATAATAAAATTAAAATCCGATAGATTTCTTTTTGCCTCCGTGAAACACCGGACGTGACCACCGGAGGGCAGGTTTCTATCGGGGTTAATGTGATGGCGGGACCTTCTCTGTGGCGGCCCCGGCCCTCTGGAACCAACTCCCCCCCGAGATTAGAATTGCCCCCACCCTCCTTGCCTTTCAGGACTGCTCCCCCATTCCTTTGATGTAGCCAACCCGCTTGTTGATGTTAGTAAGGCGTTAATAATAACGATATCGGATAATAAAATTAAAATCCGAGATTTCTTTTCGCCTCCGCGAACCACCGGACGTGACCACCGGAGGGCAGGTTTCTATCATTAACAATGCCGAGTCAGGCATAGCGGGGTTAATGTGATGGCGGGACCTTCTCTGTGGCGGTCCCGGCCCTCTGGAACCAACTCCCCCCAGAGATTAGAATTGCCCCCACCCTCCTTGCCTTTCAGGACTGCTCCCCCATTCCTTTGATGTAGCCAACCCGCATCATCGCTTGTTGATGTTAATAAGGCGTTAATAATAAAGATATCGGATAATAAAATTAAAATCCGATAGATTTCTTTTCGCCTCCGCGAAACACCGGACGTGAGCACCGGAGGGCAGGTTTCTATCATTAACAATGCCGAGTCAGGCATAGCGGGGTTAATGTGATGGCGGGACCTTCTCTGTGGCGGCCCCGGCCCTCTGGAACCAACTCCCGCCCGAGATTAGAATTGCCCCCACCCTCCTTGCCTTTCAGGACTGCTCCCCCATTCCTTTGATGTAGCCAACCCGCTTGTTGATGTTAGTAAGGCGTTAATAATAACGATATCGGATAATAAAATTAAAATCCGAGATTTCTTTTCGCCTCCGCGAAACACCGGACGTGACCACCGGAGGGCAGGTTTCTATCATTAACAATGCCGAGTCAGGCATAGCGGGGGGTTAATGTGATGGCCGGACCTTCTCTGTGGCGGCCCCGGCCATATGGAACCAACTCCCCCCAGAGATTAGAATTGCCCCCACGCACCTTGCCTTTCAGGACTGCTCCCCCATTCCTTTGATGTAGCCAACCCGCTTGTTGATGTTAGTAAGGCGTTAATAATAACGATATCGGATAATAAAATTAAAATCCGAGATTTCTTTTCGCCTCCGCGAAACACCGGACGTGACCACCGGAGGGCAGGTTTCTATCATTAACAATGCTGAGTCAAGCATAGCGGGGTTAATGTGATGGCGGGACCTTCTCTGTGGCGGCCCCGGCCCTCTGGAACCAACTCCCCCCAGAGATTAGAATTGCCCCCACCCTCCTTGCCTTTCAGGACTGGTCCCCCATTCCTTTGATGTAGCCAACCCGCTTGTTGATGTTAGTAAGGCGTTAATAATAACGATATCGGATAATAAAATTAAAATCCGAGATTTCTTTTCGCCTCCGCGAAACACCGGACGTGACCACCGGAGGGCAGGTTTCTATCATTAACAATGCCGAGTCAGGCATAGCGGGGTTAATGTGACGGCGGGACCTTCTCTGTGGCGGCCCCGGCCCTCTGGAACCAACTCTCCCCAGAGATTAGAATTGCCCCCACCCTCCTTGCCTTTCAGGACTGCTCCCCCATTCCTTTGATGTAGCCAAGCTGCATCATCGCTTGTTGATGTTAATAAGGCGTTAATAATAAAGATATCGGATAATAAAATTAAAATCCGAGATTTCTTTTCGCCTCCGCGAAACACCGGACGTGACCACCGGAGGGCAGGTTTCTATCATTAACAATGCCGAGTCAGGCATAGCGGGGTTAATGTGATGGCCGGACCTTCTCTGTGGCGGCCCCGGCCCTATGGAACCAACTCCCCCCAGAGATTAGAATTGCCCCCACGCACCTTGCCTTTCAGGACTGCTCCCCCATTCCTTTGATGTAGCAAACCCGCTTGTTGATGTTAGTAAGGCGTTAATAATAACGATATCGGATAATAAAATTAAAATCCGAGATTTCTTTTCGCCTCCGCGAAACACCGGACGTGACCACCGGAGGGCAGGTTTCTATCATTAACAATGCCGAGTCAGGCATAGCGGGGTTAATGTGACGGCGGGACCTTCTCTGTGGCGGCCCCGGCCCTCTGGAACCAACTCCCCCCAGAGATTAGAATTGCCCCCACCCTCCTTGCCTTTCAGGACTGCTCCCCCAATCCTTTGATGTAGCCAACCCGCATCATCGCTTGTTGATGTTAGTAAGGCGTTAATAATAAAGATATCGGATAATAAAATTAAAATCCGATAGATTTCTTTTTGCCTCCGTGAAACACCGGACGTGACCACCGGAGGGCAGGTTTCTATCGGGGTTAATGTGATGGCGGGACCTTCTCTGTGGCGGCCCCGGCCCTCTGGAACCAACTCCCCCCCGAGATTAGAATTGCCCCCACCCTCCTTGCCTTTCAGGACTGCTCCCCCATTCCTTTGATGTAGCCAACCCGCTTGTTGATGTTAGTAAGGCGTTAATAATAACGATATCGGATAATAAAATTAAAATCCGAGATTTCTTTTCGCCTCCGCGAACCACCGGACGTGACCACCGGAGGGCAGGTTTCTATCATTAACAATGCCGAGTCAGGCATAGCGGGGTTAATGTGATGGCGGGACCTTCTCTGTGGCGGCCCCGGCCCTCTGGAACCAACTCCCCCCAGAGATTAGAATTGCCCCCACCCTCCTTGCCTTTCAGGACTGCTCCCCCATTCCTTTGATGTAGCCAACCCGCATCATCGCTTGTTGATGTTAATAAGGCGTTAATAATAAAGATATCGGATAATAAAATTAAAATCCGATAGATTTCTTTTCGCCTCCGCGAAACACCGGACGTGAGCACCGGAGGGCAGGTTTCTATCATTAACAATGCCGAGTCAGGCATAGCGGGGTTAATGTGATGGCGGGACCTTCTCTGTGGCGGCCCCGGCCCTCTGGAACCAACTCCCCCCCGAGATTAGAATTGCCCCCACCCTCCTTGCCTTTCAGGACTGCTCCCCCATTCCTTTGATGTAGCCAACCCGCATCATCGCTTGTTGATGTTAATAAGGCGTTAATAATAAAGATATCGGATAATAAAATTAAAATCCAATAGATTTCTTTTCGCCTCCGCGAAACACCGGACGTGAGCACCGGAGGGCAGGTTTCTATCATTAACAATGCCGAGTCAGGCATAGCGGGGTTAATGTGATGGCGGGACCTTCTCTGTGGCGGCCCCGGCCCTCTGGAACCAACTCCCCCCCGAGATTAGAATTGCCCCCACCCTCCTTGCCTTTCAGGACTGCTCCCCCATTCCTTTGATGTAGCCAACCCGCTTGTTGATGTTAGTAAGGCGTTAATAATAACGATATCGGATAATAAAATTAAAATCCGAGATTTCTTTTCGCCTCCGCGAACCACCGGACGTGACCACCGGAGGGCAGTTTTCTATCATTAACAATGCCGAGTCAGGCATAGCGGGGTTAATGTGATGGCGGGACCTTCTCTGTGGCGGCCCCGGCCCTCTGGAACCAACTCCCCCCAGAGATTAGAATTGCCCCCACCCTCCTTGCCTTTCAGGACTGCTCCCCCATTCCTTTGATGTAGCCAACCCGCTTGTTGATGTTAGTAAGGCGTTAATAATAACGATATCGGATAATAAAATTAAAATCCGAGATTTCTTTTCGCCTCCGCGAAACACCGGACGTGACCACCGGAGGGCAGGTTTCTATCATTAACAATGCCGAGTCAGGCATAGCGGGGTTAATGTGATGGCCGGACCTTCTCTGTGGCGGCCCCGGCCCTATGGAACCAACTCCCCCCAGAGATTAGAATTGCCCCCACGCACCTTGCCTTTCAGGACTGCTCCCCCATTCCTTTGATGTAGCAAACCCGCTTGTTGATGTTAGTAAGGCGTTAATAATAACGATATCGGATAATAAAATTAAAATCCGAGATTTCTTTTCGCCTCCGCGAAACACCGGACGTGACCACCGGAGGGCAGGTTTCTATCATTAACAATGCCGAGTCAGGCATAGCGGGGTTAATGTGACGGCGGGACCTTCTCTGTGGCGGCCCCGGCCCTCTGGAACCAACTCCCCCCAGAGATTAGAATTGCCCCCACCCTCCTTGCCTTTCAGGACTGGTCCCCCATTCCTTTGATGTAGCCAACCCGCTTGTTGATGTTAGTAAGGCGTTAATAATAACGATATCGGATAATAAAATTAAAATCCGAGATTTCTTTTCGCCTCCGCGAAACACCGGACGTGACCACCGGAGGGCAGGTTTCTATCATTAACAATGCCGAGTCAGGCATAGCGGGGTTAATGTGATGGCCGGACCTTCTCTGTGGCGGCCCCGGCCCTATGGAACCAACTCCCCCCAGAGATTAGAATTGCCCCCACGCACCTTGCCTTTCAGGACTGCTCCCCCATTCCTTTGATGTAGCAAACCCGCTTGTTGATGTTAGTAAGGCGTTAATAATAACGATATCGGATAATAAAATTAAAATCCGAGATTTCTTTTCGCCTCCGCGAAACACCGGACGTGACCACCGGAGGTCAGGTTTCTATCATTAACAATGCCGAGTCAGGCATAGCGGGGTTAATGTGACGGCGGGACCTTCTCTGTGGCGGCCCCGGCCCTCTGGAACCAACTCCCCCCAGAGATTAGAATTGCCCCCACCCTCCTTGCCTTTCAGGACTGCTCCCCCATTCCTTTGATGTAGCCAACCCGCATCATCGCTTGTTGATGTTAGTAAGGCGTTAATAATAACGATATCGGATAATAAAATTAAAATCCGATAGATTTCTTTTCGCCTCCGCGAAACACCGGACGTGACCACCGGAGGGCAGGTTTCTATCATTAACAATGCCGAGTCAGGCATAGCGGGGTTAATGTGATCGCGGGATCTTCTCTGTGGCGGCCCCGGCCCTCTGGAACCAACTCCCCCCAGAGATTAGAATTGCCCCCACCCTCCTTGCCTTTCAGGACTGCTCCCCCATTCCTTTGATGTAGCCAACCCGCATCATCGCTTGTTGATGTTAGTAAGGCGTTAATAATAAAGATATCGGATAATAAAATTAAAATCCGATAGATTTCTTTTTGCCTCCGTGAAACACCGGACGTGACCACCGGAGGGCAGGTTTCTATCGGGGTTAATGTGATGGCGGGACCTTCTCTGTGGCGGCCCCGGCCCTCTGGAACCAAATCCCCCCAGAGATTAGAATTGCCCCCACCCTCCTTGCCTTTCAGGACTGCTCCCCCATTCCTTTGATGTAGCCAACCCGCATCATCGCTTGTTGATGTTAACGATATCGGATAATAAAATTAAAATCCGATAGATTTCTTTTTGCCTCCGCGAAACACCGGACGTGACCACCGGAGGGCAGGTTTCTATCATTAACAATGCCGAGTCAGGCATAGCGGGGTTAATTTGATGGCGGGACCTTCTCTGTGGCGGCCCCGGCCCTCTGGAACCAACTCCCCCCAGAGATTAGAATTGCCCCCACCCTCCTTGCCTTTCAGGACTGCTCCCCCATTCCTGTGATGTATGCAACCCGCATCATCGCTTGTTGATGTTAGTAAGGTGTTAATAATAACGATATCGGATAATAAAATTAAAATCCGATAGATTTCTTTTCGCCTCCGCGAAACACCGGACGTGACCACCGGAGGGCAGGTTTCTATCATTAACAATGCCGAGTCAGGCATAGCGGGGTTAATGTGATGGCGGGACCTTCTCTGTGGCGGCCCCGGCCCTCTGGAACCAACTCCCCCCAGAGATTAGAATTGCCCCCACCCTCCTTGCCTTTCAGGACTGCTCCCCCATTCCTTTGATGTAGCCAACCCGCATCATCGCTTGTTGATGTTAGTAAGGTGTTAATAATAACGATATCGGATAATAAAATTAAAATCCGATAGATTTCTTTTCGCCTCCGCGAAACACCGGACGTGACCACCGGAGGGCAGGTTTCTATCATTAACAATGCCGAGTCAGGCATAGCGGGGTTAATGTGATGGCGGGACCTTCTCTGTGGCGGCCCCGGCCCTCTGGAACCAACTCCCCCCAGAGATTAGAATTGCCCCCACCCTCCTTGCCTTTCAGGACTGCTCCCCCATTCCTGTGATGTATGCAACCCGCATCATCGCTTGTTGATGTTAGTAAGGTGTTAATAATAACGATATCGGATAATAAAATTAAAATCCGATAGATTTCTTTTCGCCTCCGCGAAACACCGGACGTGACCACCGGAGGGCAGGTTTCTATCATTAACAATGCCGAGTCAGGCATAGCGGGGTTAATGTGATGGCGGGACCTTCTCTGTGGCGGCCCCGGCCCTCTGGAACCAACTCCCCCCCGAGATTAGAATTGCCCCCACCCTCCTTGCCTTTCAGGACTGCTCCCCCATTCCTTTGATGTAGCCAACCCGCTTGTTGATGTTAGTAAGGCGTTAATAATAACGATATCGGATAATAAAATTAAAATCCGAGATTTCTTTTCGCCTCCGCGAAACACCGGACGTGACCACCGGAGGGCAGGTTTCTATCATTAACAATGCCGAGTCAGGCATAGCGGGGTTAATGTGACGGCGGGACCTCCTCTGTGGCGGCCCCGGCCCTCTGGAACCAACTCCCCCCAGAGATTAGAATTGCCCCCACCCTCCTTGCCTTTCAGGACTGCTCCCCCATTCCTTTGATGTAGCCAACCCGCATCATCGCTTGTTGATGTTAGTAAGGCGTTAATAATAACGACATCGGATAATAAAATTAAAATCCGATAGATTTCTTTTCGCCTCCGCGAAACACCGGACGTGACCACCGGAGGGCAGGTTTCTATCATTAACAATGCCGAGTCAGGCATAGCGGGGTTAATGTGATCGCGGGATCTTCTCTGTGGCGGCCCCGGCCCTCTGGAACCAACTCCCCCCCGAGATTAGAATTGCCCCCACCCTCCTTGCCTTTCAGGACTGCTCCCCCATTCCTTTGATGTAGCCAACCCGCTTGTTGATGTTAGTAAGGCGTTAATAATAACGATATCGGATAATAAAATTAAAATCCGAGATTTCTTTTCGCCTCCGCGAACCACCGGACGTGACCACCGGAGGGCAGGTTTCTATCATTAACAATGTCGAGTCAGGCATAGCGGGGTTAATGTGATGGCGGGACCTTCTCTGTGGCGGCCCCGGCCCTCTGGAACCAACTCCCCCCAGAGATTAGAATTGCCCCCACCCTCCTTGCCTTTCAGGACTGCTCCCCCATTCCTTTGATGTAGCCAACCCGCATCATCGCTTGTTGATGTTTGTAAGGCGTTAATAATAAAGATATCGGATAATAAAATTAAAATCCGATAGATTTCTTTTTGCCTCCGCGAAACACCGGACGTGACCACCGGAGGGCAGGTTTCTATCATTAACAATGCCGAGTCAGGCATAGCGGAGTTAATGTGATGGCGGGACCTTCTCTGTGGCGGCCCCGGCCCTCTGGAACCAACTCCCCCCCGAGATTAGAATTGCCCCCACCCTCCTTGCCTTTCAGGACTGCTTCCCCATTCCTTTGATGTAGCCAACCCGCATCATCGCTTGTTGATGTTTGTAAGGCGTTAATAATAAAGATATCGGATAATAAAATTAAAATCCGATAGATTTCTTTTCGCCTCCGCGAAACACCGGACGTGAGCACCGGAGGGCAGGTTTCTATCATTAACAATGCCGAGTCAGGCATAGCGGGGTTAATGTGATGGCGGGACCTTCTCTGTGGCGGCCCCGGCCCTCTGGAACCAACTCCCCCCAGAGATTAGAATTGCCCCCACCCTCCTTGCCTTTCAGGACTGGTCCCCCATTCCTTTGAGGTAGCCAACCCGCATCATCGCTTGTTGATGTTAATAAGGCGTTAATAATAAAGATATCGGATAATAAAATTAAAATCCGATAGATTTCTTTTCGCCTCCGCGAAACACCGGACGTGAGCACCGGAGGGCAGGTTTCTATCATTAACAATGCCGAGTCAGGCATAGCGGGGTTAATGTGATGGCGGGACCTTCTCTGTGGCGGCCCCGGCCCTCTGGAACCAACTCCCCCCAGAGATTAGAATTGCCCCCACCCTCCTTGCCTTTCAGGACTGGTCCCCCATTCCTTTGATGTAGCCAACCCGCTTGTTGATGTTAGTAAGGCGTTAATAATAACAACGATATCGGATAATAAAATTAAAATCCGAGATTTCTTTTCGCCTCCGCGAAACACCGGACGTGACCACCGGAGGGCAGGTTTCTATCATTAACAATGCCGAGTCAGGCATAGCGGGGTTAATGTGATGGCGGGACCTTCTCTGTGGCGGCCCCGGCCCTCTGGAACCAACTCCCCCCAGAGATTAGAATTGCCCCCACCCTCCTTGCCTTTCAGGACTGCTCCCCCATTCCTTTGATGTAGCCAACCCGCTTGTTGATGTTAGTAAGGCGTTAATAATAACGATATTGGATAATTAAATTAAAATCCGAGATTCCTTTTCGCCTCCGCGAAACACCGGACGTGACCACCGGGGGGCAGGTTTCTATCATTAACAATGCCGAGTCAGGCATAGCGGGGTTAATGTGACGGCGGGACCTTCTCCATTGCATCTGGAAGGAGAGTCCAATATGGGTTATTCTCAATCCTATTGGTCGAGACTGAGTTTAAAATTAGCATAATATTAGGCACCGCACCTTGCCTGCCCCCAGTGAGCTCAGTTTTAAAAACTCAGTCAATGTAACGAGACATATGAGTTTGCTTGTAATAAAGAAATGTTTTTTATTTGTTAAATTGTTTTATCTGCTGTACTTATCTAACTGTTCTCTTCTTGTTGTTTCTGTTTCTTCAGATGCTGCAGAAGATGGAAGGGGTTTTTGCCCTCCGTGGGTGAATTCCCCCACCGTGTTTTCCCCAGGAGACCTCTTCCCTCATGGAGGGTACCGTCCCGCAAGGGGAGCAGCCTGGTGTCACTGGCCTCCGTGGCCAAACTCGGCTGAGAGCCGAAGGTGGGGGGGTCCGCCCCCCCCACTGGGAGGCTCGGGAACACGAAGTTCCCCGAAGAAAATTAATTTTCCCTACACTAGAGAGACAAGAGGGAAATAGCAAGGCATTCGGAGGCTCATAAGGCGCTGGGAGCGCCGCCGCCGCCGCCGCTGCAGAAACAACGCGGCTTTCTTCAAAGCGCTTCCCGAGCTACTTGGTCGCCGAGCAACGGAAGACGCTAGAAGCGGCTATTTGAACCGCCGTGAATGCGAAGGCATGGTACCCGGGGCCATAAGGCTGGCGGTGGGGACTGTAGGGCAGGCAGCCCTCGCGCTTCCCCTTTGCCTCAGGCTACGCTCCGCGCCCGCCATTTTTGAGCGGTTGGCGGGAAAACTCCCTCTCTTTACCCCTCCTTTTGCCCGCCGCCATTTTAATCTTCAGCGACCTGATTTGGGCGCGAAGGGCGGTTGACAGGGCTACAACGCGCATGCGTACTTCGCAGCAGACACGGGGGGCCATTTTGAGAGAGTTATCAGTCGGTGAAACAAACAGCAGTATTCAAGTGCTCCGTGCCTTTACTTGCTTTTACCACCGTTTTTTCTGCCTTACCGTGAGTACAATGGAGACAGGCGGCAATGGGGATCAAGTTCCTTCTTCGGGACCTGTTGCTCCCACCCTAGTGCCCAAGCCCAAAGACAAAGGGAAGATTAAAGGGAAATCATCTCAGTCATCTTCCTCTGCCATCAAGGAGGCCGAGAGGCGAATTCAGGCCCTTGAGCAAAAGTTGGAGGCAGCCCTCAATAGTACTTCTTTGGCCAAACCAGGACCACCACTGGGCTTTGATGTAGCTGCTGACCCACATACCCCAAGAGAGAGGGATGATGCGGGTTTGCTACATCAAAGGAATGGGGGAGCAATCCTGAAAGGCAAGGAGGGTGGGGGCAATTCTAATCTCTGGGGAGAGTTGGTTCCAGACGGCCGGGGCCTCCACAGAGAAGGTCCCGCCATCACATTAACCCCGCTATGCCTGATTCAGCATTGTTAATGATAGGAAACCTGCCCTCCGGTGGTCACGTATTGCGGACACAAAAAGAAATCTACTTTTTACATTGGATTTTAATTTTACTATCCAATATCTTTATAATTAATGCCTTATTAATATCAACAAGGCATGATGCGGTTTCCTACATCAAAGGAATGGGGGAGCAATCCTGAAAGGCAAGGAGGGTGGGGGAGCAATCCTGAAAGGCAACTCTCGGGGGAGTTGGTTCCAGAGGGCCGGGGCCGCCACAGAGAAGGTCCCGCCATCACATTAAGCCCGCTATGCCTGATTCAGCATTGTTAATGATAGAAAACTGCCCTCCTGTGGTCACGTATTGCGGACACAAAAAGAAATCTACTTTTTAAATTGGATTTTAATTTTATTATCCGATATCTTTATTATTAATGCCTTATTAATATCGACAAGCAATGATGCGGTTTGATACATCAAAGGAATGGGGGAGCAATCCTGAAAGGCAAGGAGGGTGGGGGCAATTCTAATCTCTGGGGGGAGTTGGTTCCAGAGGGCCGGGGCCGCCACAGAGAAGGTCCCGCCATCACATTAACCCTGCTATGCCTGATTCAGCATTGTTAATGATAGAAAACTGCCCTCCGGTGGTCACGTATTGCGGACACAAAAAGAAATCTACTTTTTAAATTGGGTTTTAATTTTATTATCCCATATCTTTATAATTAATGCCTTATTAATATCGACAAGCAATGATGCGGTTTGATACATTAAAGGAATGGGGGAGCAATCCTGAAAGGCAAGGAGGGTGGGGGCAATTCTAATCTCTGGGGAGAGTTTGTTCCAGACGGCCGGGGCCTCCACAGAGAAGGTCCCGCCATCACATTAACCCCGCTATGCCTGATTCAGCATTGTTAATGATGGGAAACCTGCCCTCCGGTGGTCACGTCCGGTATTTTGCGGAGGCAAAAAGAAATCTATTGGATATTAATTTTATTATCCGATATCTTTATTATTAACGCCTTATTAATATTAACAAGCGATGATGCGGGTTTGCTACATCAAAGGAATGGGGGAGCAATCCTGAAAGGCAAGGAGGGTGGGGGCAATTCTAATCTCTGGGGGGAGTTGGTTCCAGACGGCCGGGGCCTCCACAGAGAAGGTCCCGCCATCACATTAACCCCGCTATGCCTGATTCAGCATTGTTAATGATGGGAAACCTGCCCTCCGGTGGTCACGTCCGGTATTTTGCGGAGGCAAAAAGAAATCTATTGGATATTAATTTTATTATCCGATATCTTTATTATTAACGCCTAATTAATATTAACAAGCGATGATGCGGGTTTGCTACATCAAAGGAATGGGGGAGCAATCCTGAAAGGCAAGGAGGGTGGGGGCAATTCTAATCTCTGGGGGGAGTTGGTTCCAGACGGCCGGGGCCTCCACAGAGAAGGTCCCGCCATCACATTAACCCCGTTATGCCTGATTCAGCATTGTTAATGATGGGAAACCTGCCCTCCGGTGGTCACGTCCGGTATTTTGCGGAGGCAAAAAGAAATCTATTGGATTTTAATTTTATTATCCGATATCTTTATTATTAACGCCTAATTAATATTAACAAGCGATGATGCGGGTTTGCTACATCAAAGGAATGGGGGAGCTATCCTGAAAGGCAAGGAGGGTGGGGGCAATTCTAATCTCTGGGGGGAGTTGGTTCCAGAGGGCCGGGGCCGCCACAGAGAAGGTCCCGCCATCACATTGACCATGCTATGCCTGATTCAGCATTGTTAATGATGGGAAAACTGCCCTCCGGTGGTCACGTCCGGTATTTTGCGGAGGCAAAAAGAAATCTATTGGATTTTAATTTTATTATCCGATATCTTTATTATTAACGCCTTATTAATATTAACAGGCGATGATGCGGGTTTGCTACATCAAAGGAATGGGGGAGCAATCCTGAAAGGCAAGGAGGGTGGGGGCAATTCTAATCTCTGGGGAGAGTTGGTTCCAGACGGCCGGGGCCTCCACAGAGAAGGTCCCGCCATCACATTAACCCCGCTATGCCTGATTCAGCATTGTTAATGATGGGAAACCTGCCCTCCGGTGGTCACGTCCGGTATTTTGCGGAGGCAAAAAGAAATCTATTGGATATTAATTTTATTATCCAATATCTTTATTATTAACGCCTAATTAATATTAACAAGCGATGATGCGGGTTTGCTACATCAAAGGAATGGGGGAGCAATCCTGAAAGGCAAGGAGGGTGGGGGCAATTCTAATCTCTGGGGGGAGTTGGTTCCAGAGGGCCGGGGCCGCCACAGAGAAGCTCCCGCCATCACATTGACCATGCTATGCCTGATTCAGCATTGTTAATGATGGGAAAACTGCCCTCCGGTGGTCACGTCCGGTATTTTGCGGAGGCAAAAAGAAATCTATTGGATTTTAATTTTATTATCCGATATCTTTATTATTAACGCCTTATTAATATTAACAAGCGATGATGCGGGTTTGCTACATCAAAGGAATGGGGGAGCAATCCTGAAAGGCAAGGAGGGTGGGGGCAATTCTAATCTCTGGGGAGAGTTGGTTCCAGACGGCCGGGGCCTCCACAGAGAAGGTCCCGCCATCACATTAACCCCGCTATGCCTGATTCAGCATTGTTAATGATGGGAAACCTGCCCTCCGGTGGTCACGTCCGGTATTTTGCGGAGGCAAAAAGAAATCTATTGGATATTAATTTTATTATCCGATATCTTTATTATTAACGCCTAATTAATATTAACAAGCGATGATGCGGGTTTGCTACATCAAAGGAATGGGGGAGCAATCCTGAAAGGCAAGGAGGGTGGGGGCAATTCTAATCTCTGGGCGGAGTTGGTTCCAGAGGGCCGGGGCCGCCACAGAGAAGGTCCCGCCATCACATTGACCCTGCTATGCCTGATTCAGCATTATTAATGATACAAAGGTGCCCTCCGGTGGTCACGTCCGGTATTTTGCGGAGGCAAAAAGAAATCTATTGGATTTTAATTTTATTATCCAATATCTTTATTATTAACGCCTTATTAATATTAACAAGCGATGATGCGGGTTTGCTACATCAAAGGAATGGGGGAGCAATCCTGAAAGGCAAGGAGGGTGGGGGCAATTCTAATCTCTGGGGGGAGTTGGTTCCAGAGGGCCGGGGCCGCCACAAAGAAGGTCCCGCCATCACATTAACCCCGCTATGCCTGATTCAGCATTGTTAATGATAGAAAGCTGCCCTCCAGTGGTCACGTCCGGTATTTTGCGGAGGCAAAAAGAAATCTATTGGATTTTAATTTTACATTATTATCTGATATCTGTTTTATTAACGCCTTATTAATATTAACAAGCGATGATGCGGGTTTGCTACATCAAAGGAATGGGGGAGCAATCCTGAAAGAGAAGGAGGGTGGGGGCAATTCTAATCTCTGGGGGGAGTTGGTTCCAGAGGGACGGGGCCGCCACAGAGAAGGTCCCGCCATTACATTAACCCTGCTATGCCTGATTCAGCATTGTTAATGATAGAAAACTGCCCTCCGGTGGTCACGTATTGCGGACACAAAAAGAAATCTACTTTTTAAATTGGATTTTAATTTTACTATCCAATATCTTTATAATTAATGCCTTATTAATATCAACAAGGCATGATGCGGTTTCCTACATCAAAGGAATGGGGGAGCAATCCTGAAAGGCAAGGAGGGTGGGGGCAATTCTAATCTCTGGGGGGAGTTGGTTCCAGAGGGCCGGGGCCGCCACAGAGAAGGTCCCGCCATCACATTAGCCCTGCTATGCCTGATTCAGCATTGTTAATGATAGAAAACTGCCCTCCGGTGGTCACGTATTGCGGACACAAAAAGAAATCTACTTTTTAAATTGGATTTTAATTTTATTATCCCATATCTTTATAATTAATGCCTTATTAATATTAACAAGCGATGATGCGGGTTTGCTACATCAAAGGAATGGGGGAGCAATCCTGAAAGGCAAGGAGGGTGGGGGCAATTCTAATCTCTGGGGAGAGTTGGTTCCAGACGGCCGGGGCCTCCACAGAGAAGGTCCCGCCATCACATTAACCCCGCTATGCCTGATTCAGCATTGTTAATGATGGGAAACCTGCCCTCCGGTGGTCACGTCCGGTATTTTGCGGAGGCAAAAAGAAATCTATTGGATTTTAATTTTATTATCCGATATCTTTATTATTAACGCCTAATTAATATTAACAAGCGATGATGCGGGTTTGCTACATCAAAGGAATGGGGGAGCTATCCTGAAAGGCAAGGAGGGTGGGGGCAATTCTAATCTCTGGGGGGAGTTGGTTCCAGAGGGCCGGGGCCGCCACAGAGAAGGTCCCGCCATCACATTGACCATGCTATGCCTGATTCAGCATTGTTAATGATGGGAAAACTGCCCTCCGGTGGTCACGTCTGGTATTTTGCGGAGGCAAAAAGAAATCTATTGGATTTTAATTTTATTATCCGATATCTTTATTATTAACGCCTTATTAATATTAACAAGCGATGATGCGGGTTTGCTACATCAAAGGAATGGGGGACCAATCCTGAAAGGCAAGGAGGGTGGGGGCAATTCTAATCTCTGGGGAGAGTTGGTTCCAGACGGCCGGGGCCTCCACAGAGAAGGTCCCGCCATCACATTAACCCCACTATGCCTGATTCAGCATTGTTAATGATGGGAAACCTGCCCTCCGGTGGTCACGTATTGCGGACACAAAAAGAAATCTACTTTTTAAATTGGATTTTAATTTTACTATCCAATATCTTTATAATTAATGCCTTATTAATATCAACAAGGCATGATGCGGTTTCCTACATCAAAGGAATGGGGGAGCAATCCTGAAAGGCAAGGAGGGTGGGGGCAATTCTAATCTCTGGGGGGAGTTGGTTCCAGAGGGCCGGGGCCGCCACAGAGAAGGTCCCGCCATCACATTAACCCTGCTATGCCTGATTCAGCATTGTTAATGATAGAAAACTGCCCTCCGGTGGTCACGTATTGCGGACACAAAAAGAAATCTACTTTTTAAATTGGATTTTAATTTTATTATCCCATATCTTTATAATTAATGCCTTATTAATATTAACAAGCGATGATGCGGGTTTGCTACATCAAAGGAATGGGGGAGCAATCCTGAAAGGCAAGGAGGGTGGGGGCAATTCTAATCTCTGGGGAGAGTTGGTTCCAGACGGCCGGGGCCTCCACAGAGAAGGTCCCGCCATCACATTAACCCCGCTATGCCTGATTCAGCATTGTTAATCATGGGAAACCTGCCCTCCGGTGGTCACGTCCGGTATTTTGCGGAGGCAAAAAGAAATCTATTGGATTTTAATTTTATTATCCGATATCTTTATTATTAACGCCTAATTAATATTAACAAGCGATGATGCGGGTTTGCTACATCAAAGGAATGGGGGAGCTATCCTGAAAGGCAAGGAGGGTGGGGGCAATTCTAATCTCTGGGGGGAGTTGGTTCCAGAGGGCCGGGGCCGCCACAGAGAAGGTCCCGCCATCACATTGACCATGCTATGCCTGATTCAGCATTGTTAATGATGGGAAAACTGCCCTCCGGTGGTCACGTCTGGTATTTTGCGGAGGCAAAAAGAAATCTATTGGATTTTAATTTTATTATCCGATATCTTTATTATTAACGCCTTATTAATATTAACAAGCGATGATGCGGGTTTGCTACATCAAAGGAATGGGGGAGCAATCCTGAAAGGCAAGGAGGGTGGGGGCAATTCTAATCTCTGGGGAGAGTTGGTTCCAGACGGCCGGGGCCTCCACAGAGAAGGTCCCGCCATCACATTAACCCCACTATGCCTGATTCAGCATTGTTAATGATGGGAAACCTGCCCTCCGGTGGTCACGTATTGCGGACACAAAAAGAAATCTACTTTTTAAATTGGATTTTAATTTTACTATCCAATATCTTTATAATTAATGCCTTATTAATATCAACAAGGCATGATGCGGTTTCCTACATCAAAGGAATGGGGGAGCAATCCTGAAAGGCAAGGAGGGTGGGGGAGCAATCCTGAAAGGCAACTCTCGGGGGAGTTGGTTTCAGAGGGCCGGGGCCGCCACAGAGAAGGTCCCGCCATCACATTAAGCCCGCTATGCCTGATTCAGCATTGTTAATGATAGAAAACTGCCCTCCTGTGGTCACGTATTGCGGACACAAAAAGAAATCTACTTTTTAAATTGGATTTTAATTTTATTATCCGATATCTTTATTATTAATGCCTTATTAATATCGACAAGCAATGATGCGGTTTGATACATCAAAGGAATGGGGGAGCAATCCTGAAAGGCAAGGAGGGTGGGGGCAATTCTAATCTCTGGGGGGAGTTGGTTCCAGAGGGCCGGGGCTGCCACAGAGAAGGTCCCGCCATCACATTAACCCTGCTATGCCTGATTCAGCATTGTTAATGATAGAAAACTGCCCTCCGGTGGTCACGTATTGCGGACACAAAAAGAAATCTACTTTTTAAATTGGATTTTAATTTTATTATCCCATATCTTTATAATTAATGCCTTATTAATATCGACAAGCAATGATGCGGTTTGATACATTAAAGGAATGGGGGAGCAATCCTGAAAGGCAAGGAGGGTGGGGGCAATTCTAATCTCTGGGGAGAGTTTGTTCCAGACGGCCGGGGCCTCCACAGAGAAGGTCCCGCCATCACATTAACCCCGCTATGCCTGATTCAGCATTGTTAATGATGGGAAACCTGCCCTCCGGTGGTCACGTCCGGTATTTTGCGGAGGCAAAAAGAAATCTATTGGATATTAATTTTATTATCCGATATCTTTATTATTAACGCCTAATTAATATTAACAAGCGATGATGCGGGTTTGCTACATCAAAGGAATGGGGGAGCAATCCTGAAAGGCAAGGAGGGTGGGGGCAATTCTAATCTCTGGGAGGAGTTGGTTCCAGAGGGCCGGGGACGCCACAGAGAAGGTCCCGCCATCACATTAACCCCGTTATGCCTGATTCAGCATTGTTAATGATGGGAAACCTGCCCTCCGGTGGTCACGTCCGGTATTTTGCGGAGGCAAAAAGAAATCTATTGGATTTTAATTTTATTATCCGATATCTTTATTATTAACGCCTAATTAATATTAACAAGCGATGATGCGGGTTTGCTACATCAAAGGAATGGGGGAGCTATCCTGAAAGGCAAGGAGGGTGGGGGCAATTCTAATCTCTGGGGGGAGTTGGTTCCAGAGGGCCGGGGCCGCCACAGAGAAGGTCCCGCCATCACATTGACCATGCTATGCCTGATTCAGCATTGTTAATGATGGGAAAACTGCCCTCCGGTGGTCACGTCCGGTATTTTGCGGAGGCAAAAAGAAATCTATTGGATTTTAATTTTATTATCCGATATCTTTATTATTAACGCCTTATTAATATTAACAAGCGATGATGCGGGTTTGCTACATCAAAGGAATGGGGGAGCAATCCTGAAAGGCAAGGAGGGTGGGGGCAATTCTAATCTCTGGGGGGAGTTGGTTCCAGAGGGCCGGGGCCGCCACAAAGAAGGTCCCGCCATCACATTAACCCCGCTATGCCTGATTCAGCATTGTTAATGATAGAAAGCTGCCCTCCAGTGGTCACGTCCGGTATTTTGCGGAGGCAAAAAGAAATCTATTGGATTTTAATTTTACAGTATTATCTGATATCTTTATTATTAACACCTTATTAATATTAACAAGCGATGATGCGGGTTTGCTACATCAAAGGAATGGGGGAGCAATCCTGAAAGAGAAGGAGGGTGGGGGCAATTCTAATCTCTGGGGGGAGTTAGTTCCAGAGGGCCGGGGCCGCCACAGAGAAGGTCCCGCCATCACATTAACCCTGCTATGCCTGATTCAGCATTGTTAATAATAGAAAATTGCCCTCCGGTGGTCACGTATTGCGGACACAAAAAGAAATCTACTTTTTAAATTGGATTTTAATTTTACTATCCAATATCTTTATAATTAATGCCTTATTAATATCAACAAGGCATGATGCGGTTTCCTACATCACAGGAATGGGGGAGCAATCCTGAAAGGCAAGGAGGGTGGGGGCAATTCTAATCTCTGGGGAGAGTTGGTTCCAGACGGCCGGGGCCTCCACAGAGAAGGTCCCGCCATCACATTAACCCCGCTATGCCTGATTCAGCATTGTTAATGATGGGAAACCTGCCCTCCGGTGGTCACGTCCGGTATTTTGCGGAGGCAAAAAGAAATCTATTGGATATTAATTTTATTATCCGATATCTTTATTATTAACGCCTTATTAATATTAACAAGCGATGATGCGGGTTTGCTACATCAAAGGAATGGGGGAGCAATCCTGAAAGGCAAGGAGGGTGGGGGCAATTCTAATCTCTGGGCGGAGTTGGTTCCAGAGGGCCGGGGCCGCCACAGAGAAGGTCCCGCCATCATATTGACCCTGCTATGCCTGATTCAGCATTGTTAATGATACAAAGGTGCCCTCCGGTGGTCAAGTCCGGTATTTTGCGGAGGCAAAAAGAAATCTATTGGATTTTAATTTTATTATCCGATATCTTTATTATTAACGCCTTATTAATATTAACAAGCGATGATGCGGGTTTGCTACATCAAAGGAATGGGTGAGCAATCCTGAAAGGCAAGGAGGGTGGGGGCAATTCTAATCTCTGGGGAGAGTTGGTTCCAGAGGGCCGGGGCCGCCACAAAGAAGGTCCCGCCATCACATTAACCTCGCTATGCCTGATTCAGCATTGTTAATGATAGAAAGCTGCCCTCCAGTGGTCACGTCCGGTATTTTGCGGAGGCAAAAAGAAATCTATTGGATTTTAATTTTACATTATTATCTGATATCTGTATTATTAACGCCTTATTAATATTAACAAGCGATGATGCGGGTTTGCTACATCAAAGGAATGGGGGAGCAATCCTGAAAGAGAAGGAGGGTGGGGGCAATTCTAATCTCTGGGGGGAGTTGGTTCCAGAGGGCCGGGGCCGCCACAGAGAAGGTCCCGCCATCACATTAACCCTGCTATGCCTGATTCAGCATTGTTAATGATAGAAAACTGCCCTCCGGTGGTCACGTATTGCGGACACAAAAAGAAATCTACTTTTTAAATTGGATTTTAATTTTACTATCCAATATCTTTATAATTAATGCCTTATTAATATCAACAAGGCATGATGCGGTTTCCTACATCAAAGGAATGGGGGAGCAATCCTGAAAGGCAAGGAGGGTGGGGGCAATTCTAATCTCTGGGGGGAGTTGGTTCCAGAGGGCCGGGGCCGCCACAGAGAAGGTCCCGCCATCACATTAACCCTGCTATGCCTGATTCAGCATTGTTAATGATAGAAAACTGCCCTCCGGTGGTCACGTATTGCGGACACAAAAAGAAATCTACTTTTTAAATTGGATTTTAATTTTATTATCCCATATCTTTATAATTAATGCCTTATTAATATTAACAAGCGATGATGCGGGTTTGCTACATCAAAGGAATGGGGGAGCAATCCTGAAAGGCAAGGAGGGTGGGGGCAATTCTAATCTCTGGGGAGAGTTGGTTCCAGACGGCCGGGGCCTCCACAGAGAAGGTCCCGCCATCACATTAACCCCGCTATGCCTGATTCAGCATTGTTAATGATGGGAAACCTGCCCTCCGGTGGTTACGTCCGGTATTTTGCAGAGGGAAAAAGAAATCTATTGGATTGTAATTTTATTATCCGATATCTTTATTATTAACGCATTATTAATATTAACAAGCGATGATGCGGGTTTGCTACATCAAAGGAATGGGGGAGCAATCCTGAAAGGCAAGGAGGGTGGGGGCAATTCTAATCTCTGGGGGGAGTTGGTTCCAGAGGGCCGGGGCCGCCACAGAGAAGGTCCCGCCATCACATTGACCATGCTATGCCTGATTCAGCATTGTTAATGATGGGAAAACTGCCCTCCGGTGGTCACGTCCGGTATTTTGCGGAGGCAAAAAGAAATCTATTGGATTTTAATTTTATTATCCGATATCTTTATTATTAACGCCTTATTAATATTAACAAGCGATGATGCGGGTTTGCTACATCAAAGGAATGGGGGAGCAATCCTGAAAGGCAAGGAGGGTGGGGGCAATTCTAATCTCTGGGGAGAGTTGGTTCCAGACGGCCGGGGCCTCCACAGAGAAGGTCCCGCCATCACATTAACCCCACTATGCCTGATTCAGCATTGTTAATGATGGGAAACCTGCCCTCCGGTGGTCACGTATTGCGGACACAAAAAGAAATCTACTTTTTAAATTGGATTTTAATTTTACTATCCAATATCTTTATAATTAATGCCTTATTAATATCAACAAGGCATGATGCGGTTTCCTACATCAAAGGAATGGGGGAGCAATCCTGAAAGGCAAGGAGGGTGGGGGAGCTATCCTGAAAGGCAACTCTCGGGGGAGTTGGTTCCAGAGGGCCGGGGCCGCCACAGAGAAGGTCCCGCCATCACATTAAGCCCGCTATGCCTGATTCAGCATTGTAAATGATAGAAAACTGCCCTCCTGTGGTCACGTATTGCGGACACAAAAAGAAATCTACTTTTTAAATTGGATTTTAATTTTATTATCCGATATCTTTATTATTAATGCCTTATTAATATCGACAAGCAATGATGCGGTTTGATACATCAAAGGAATGGGGGAGCAATCCTGAAAGGCAAGGAGGGTGGGGGCAATTCTAATCTCTGGGGGGAGTTGGTTCGAGAGGGCCGGGGCTGCCACAGAGAAGGTCCCGCCATCACATTAACCCTGCTATGCCTGATTCAGCATTGTTAATGATAGAAAACTGCCCTCCGGTGGTCACGTATTGCGGACACAAAAAGAAATCTACTTTTTAAATTGGATTTTAATTTTATTATCCCATATCTTTATAATTAATGCCTTATTAATATCGACAAGCAATGATGCGGTTTGATACATTAAAGGAATGGGGGAGCAATCCTGAAAGGCAAGGAGGGTGGGGGCAATTCTAATCTCTGGGGAGAGTTTGTTCCAGACGGCCGGGGCCTCCACAGAGAAGGTCCCGCCATCACATTAACCCCGCTATGCCTGATTCAGCATTGTTAATGATGGGAAACCTGCCCTCCGGTGGTCACGTCCGGTATTTTGCGGAGGCAAAAAGAAATCTATTGGATATTAATTTTATTATCCGATATCTTTATTATTAACGCCTTATTAATATTAACAAGCGATGATGCGGGTTTGCTACATCAAAGGAATGGGGGAGCAATCCTGAAAGGCAAGGAGGGTGGGGGCAATTCTAATCTCTGGGGGGAGTTGGTTCCAGACGGCCGGGGCCTCCACAGAGAAGGTCCCGCCATCACATTAACCCCGCTATGCCTGATTCAGCATTGTTAATGATGGGAAACCTGCCCTCCGATGGTCACGTCCGGTATTTTGCGGAGGCAAAAAGAAATCTATTGGATATTAATTTTATTATCCGATATTTTTATTATTAACGCCTAATTAATATTAACAAGCGATGATGCGGGTTTGCTACATCAAAGGAATGGGGGAGCAATCCTGAAAGGCAAGGAGGGTGGGGGCAATTCTAATCTCTGGGAGGAGTTGGTTCCAGAGGGCCGGGGACGCCACAGAGAAGGTCCCGCCATCACATTAACCCCGTTATGCCTGATTCAGCATTGTTAATGATGGGAAACCTGCCCTCCGGTGGTCACGTCCGGTATTTTGCGGAGGCAAAAAGAAATCTATTGGATATTAATTTTATTATCCGATATCTTTATTATTAACGCCTTATTAATATTAACAAGCGATGATGCGGGTTTGCTACATCAAAGGAATGGGGGAGCAATCCTGAAAGGCAAGGAGGGTGGGGGCAATTCTAATCTCTGGGCGGAGTTGGTTCCAGAGGGCCGGGGCCGCCACAGAGAAGGTCCCGCCATCATATTGACCCTGCTATGCCTGATTCAGCATTGTTAATGATACAAAGGTGCCCTCCGGTGGTCAAGTCCGGTATTTTGCGGAGGCAAAAAGAAATCTATTGGATTTTAATTTTATTATCCGATATCTTTATTATTAACGCCTTATTAATATTAACAAGCGATGATGCGGGTTTGCTACATCAAAGGAATGGGGGAGCAATCCTGAAAGGCAAGGAGGGTGGGGGCAATTCTAATCTCTGGGGGGAGTTGGTTCCAGAGGGCCGGGGCCGCCACAAAGAAGGTCCCGCCATCACATTAACCCCGTTATGCCTGATTCAGCATTGTTAATGATGGGAAACCTGCCCTCCGGTGGTCACGTCCGGTATTTTGCGGAGGCAAAAAGAAATCTATTGGATTTTAATTTTATTATCCGATATCTTTATTATTAACGCCTTATTAATATTAACAAGCGATGATGCGGGTTTGCTACATCAAAGGAATGGGGGAGCAATCCTGAAAGGCAAGGAGGGTGGGGGCAATTCTAATCTCTGGGCGGAGTTGGTTCCAGAGGGCCGGGGCTGCCACAGAGAAGGTCCCGCCATCACATTGACCCTGCTATGCCTGATTCAGCATTATTAATGATACAAAGGTGCCCTCCGGTGGTCACGTCCGGTATTTTGCGGAGGCAAAAAGAAATCTATTGGATTTTAATTTTATTATCCGATATCTTTATTATTAACGCCTTATTAATATTAACAAGCGATGATGCGGGTTTGCTACATCAAAGGAATGGGGGAGCAATCCTGAAAGGCAAGGAGGGTGGGGGCAATTCTAATCTCTGGGGGGAGTTGGTTCCAGAGGGTCGGGGCCGCCACAAAGAAGGTCCCGCCATCACATTAACCCCGCTATGCCTGATTCAGCATTGTTAATGATAGAAAGCTGCCCTCCAGTGGTCACGTCCGGTATTTTGCGGAGGCAAAAAGAAATCTATTGGATTTTAATTTTACAGTATTATCTGATATCTTTATTATTAACACCTTATTAATATTAACAAGCGATGATGCGGGTTTGCTACATCAAAGGAATGGGGGAGCAATCCTGAAAGAGAAGGAGGGTGGGGGCAATTCTAATCTCTGGGGGGAGTTAGTTCCAGAGGGCCGGGGCCGCCACAGAGAAGGTCCCGCCATCACATTAACCCTGCTATGCCTGATTCAGCATTGTTAATAATAGAAAATTGCCCTCCGGTGGTCACGTATTGCGGACACAAAAAGAAATCTACTTTTTAAATTGGATTTTAATTTTACTATCCAATATCTTTATAATTAATGCCTTATTAATATCAACAAGGCATGATGCGGTTTCCTACATCAAAGGAATGGGGGAGCAATCCTGAAAGGCAAGGAGGGTGGGGGCAATTCTAATCTCTGGGGAGAGTTGGTTCCAGAAGGCCGGGGCCTCCACAGAGAAGGTCCCGCCATCACATTAACCCCGCTATGCCTGATTCAGCATTGTTAATGATGGGAAACCTGCCCTCCGGTGGTCACGTCCGGTATTTTGCGGAGGCAAAGAGAAATCTATTGGATATTAATTTTATTATCCGATATCTTTATTATTAACGCCTTATTAATATTAACAAGCGATGATGCGGGTTTGCTACATCAAAGGAATGGGGGAGCAATCCTGAAAGAGAAGGAGGGTGGGGGCAATTCTAATCTCTGGGGGGAGTTAGTTCCAGAGGGCCGGGGCCGCCACAGAGAAGGTCCCGCCATCACATTAACCCTGCTATGCCTGATTCAGCATTGTTAATAATAGAAAATTGCCCTCCGGTGGTCACGTATTGCGGACACAAAAAGAAATCTACTTTTTAAATTGGATTTTAATTTTACTATCCAATATCTTTATAATTAATGCCTTATTAATATCAACAAGGCATGATGCGGTTTCCTACATCAAAGGAATGGGGGAGCAATCCTGAAAGGCAAGGAGGGTGGGGGCAATTCTAATCTCTGGGGAGAGTTGGTTCCAGACGGCCGGGGCCTCCACAGAGAAGGTCCCGCCATCACATTAACCCCGCTATGCCTGATTCAGCATTGTTAATGATGGGAAACCTGCCCTCCGGTGGTCACGTCCGGTATTTTGCGGAGGCAAAGAGAAATCTATTGGATATTAATTTTATTATCCGATATCTTTATTATTAACGCCTTATTAATATTAACAAGCGATGATGCGGGTTTGCTACATCAAAGGAATGGGGGAGCAATCCTGAAAGGCAAGGAGGGTGGGGGCAATTCTAATCTCTGGGCGGAGTTGGTTCCAGAGGGCCGGGGCCGCCACAGAGAAGGTCCCGCCATCATATTGACCCTGCTATGCCTGATTCAGCATTGTTAATGATACAAAGGTGCCCTCCGGTGGTCAAGTCCGGTATTTTGCGGAGGCAAAAAGAAATCTATTGGATTTTAATTTTATTATCCGATATCTTTATTATTAACGCCTTATTAATATTAACAAGCGATGATGCGGGTTTGCTACATCAAAGGAATGGGGGAGCAATCCTGAAAGGCAAGGAGGGTGGGGGCAATTCTAATCTCTGGGGGGAGTTGGTTCCAGAGGGCCAGGGCCGCCACAAAGAAGGTCCCGCCATCACATTAACCCCGCTATGCCTGATTCAGCATTGTTAATGATAGAAAGCTGCCCTCCAGTGGTCACGTCCGGTATTTTGCGGAGGCAAAAAGAAATCTATTGGATTTTAATTTTACATTATTATCTGATATCTGTATTATTAAAACCTTATTAATATTAACAAGCGATGATGCGGGTTTGCTACATCAAAGGATTGGGGGAGCAATCCTGAAAGAGAAGGAGGGTGGGGGCAATTCTAATCTCTGGGGGGAGTTGGTTCCAGAGGGCCGGGGCCGCCACAGAGAAGGTCCCGCCATCACATTAACCCTGCTATGCCTGATTCAGCATTGTTAATGATAGAAAACTGCCCTCCGGTGGTCACGTATTGTGGACACAAAAAGAAATCTACTTTTTAAATTGGATTTTAATTTTACTATCCAATATCTTTATAATTAATGCCTTATTAATATCAACAAGGCATGATGCGGTTTCCTACATCAAAGGAATGGGGGAGCAATCCTGAAAGGCAAGGAGGGTGGGGGCAATTCTAATCTCTGGGGGGAGTTGGTTCCAGAGGGCCGGGGCCGCCACAGAGAAGGTCCCGCCATCACATTAACCCTGCTATGCCTGATTCAGCATTGTTAATGATAGAAAACTGCCCTCCGGTGGTCACGTATTGCGGACACAAAAAGAAATCTACTTTTTAAATTGGATTTTAATTTTATTATCCCATATCTTTATAATTAATGCCTTATTTATATTAACAAGCGATGATGCGGGTTTGCTACATCAAAGGAATGGGGGAGCAATCCTGAAAGGCAAGGAGGGTGGGGGAATTCTAATCTCTGGGAGGAGTTGGTTCCAGAGGGCCGGGGCCTCCACAGAGAAGGTCCCGCCATCACATTAACCCCGCTATGCCTGATTCAGCATTGTTAATGATGGGAAACCTGCCCTCCGGTGGTTACGTCCGGTATTTTGCGGAGGCAAAAAGAAATCTATTGGATTTTAATTTTATTATCCGATATCTTTATTATTAACGCCTAATTAATATTAACAAGCGATGATGCGGGTTTGCTACATCAAAGGAATGGGGGAGCTATCCTGAAAGGCAAGGAGGGTGGGGGCAATTCTAATCTCTGGGGGGAGTTGGTTCCAGAGGGCCGGGGCCGCCACAGAGAAGGTCCCGCCATCACATTAACCCCGCTATGCCTGATTCAGCATTGTTAATGATGGGAAACCTGCCCTCCGGTGGTCACGTCCGGTATTTTGCGGAGGCAAAAAGAAATCTATTGGATTTTAATTTTATTATCCGATATCTTTATTATTAACGCCTAATTAATATTAACAAGCGATGATGCGGGTTTGCTACATCAAAGGAATGGGGGAGCTATCCTGAAAGGCAAGGAGGGTGGGGGCAATTCTAATCTCTGGGGGGAGTTGGTTCCAGAGGGCCGGGGCCGCCACAGAGAAGGTCCCGCCATCACATTGACCATGCTATGCCTGATTCAGCATTGTTAATGATGGGAAAACTGCCCTCCGGTGGTCACGTCCGGTATTTTGCGGAGGCAAAAAGAAATCTATTGGATTTTAATTTTATTATCCGATATCTTTATTATTAACGCCTTATTAATATCAACAAGGCATGATGCGGTTTCCTACATCAAAGGAATGGGGGAGCAATCCTGAAAGGCAAGGAGGGTGGGGGCAATTCTAATCTCTGGGGAGAGTTGGTTCCAGACGGCCGGGGCCTCCACAGAGAAGGTCCCGCCATCACATTAACCCCGCTATGCCTGATTCAGCATTGTTAATGATGGGAAACCTGCCCTCCGGTGGTCACGTCCGGTATTTTGCGGAGGCAAAAAGAAATCTATTGGATTTTAATTTTATTATCCGATATCTTTATTATTAACGCCTAATTAATATTAACAAGCGATGATGCGGGTTTGCTACATCAAAGGAATGGTGGAGCTATCCTGAAAGGCAAGGAGGGTGGGGGCAATTCTAATCTCTGGGGGGAGTTGGTTCCAGAGGGCCGGGGCTGCCACAGAGAAGGTCCCGCCATCACATTGACCATGCTATGCCTGATTCAGCATTGTTAATGATGGGAAAACTGCCCTCCGGTGGTCACGTCCGGTATTTTGCGGAGGCAAAAAGAAATCTATTGGATTTTAATTTTATTATCCGATATCTTTATTATTAACGCCTTATTAATATTAACAAGCGATGATGCGGGTTTGCTACATCAAAGGAATTGGGGAGCAATCCTGAAAGGCAAGGAGGGTGGGGGCAATTCTAATCTCTGGGGAGAGTTGGTTCCAGACGGCCGGGGCCTCCACAGAGAAGGTCCCGCCATCACATTAACCCCGCTATGCCTGATTCAGCATTGTTAATGATGGGAAACCTGCCCTCCGGTGGTCACGTCCGGTATTTTGCAGAGGCAAAAAGAAATCTATTGGATATTAATTTTATTATCCGATATCTTTATTATTAACGCCTAATTAATATTAACAAGCGATGATGCGGGTTTGCTACATCAAAGGAATGGGGGAGCAATCCTGAAAGGCAAGGAGGGTGGGGGCAATTCTCATCTCTGGGGGGAGTTGGTTCCAGAGGGCCGGGGCCGCCACAAAGAAGGTCCCGCCATCACATTAACCCCGCTATGCCTGATTCAGCATTGTTAATGATAGAAAGCTGCCCTCCAGTGGTCACGTCCGGTATTTTGCAGAGGCAAAAAGAAATCTATTGGATATTAATTTTATTATCCGATATCTTTATTATTAACGCCTTATTAATATTAACAAGCGATGATGCGGGTTTGCTACATCAAAGGAATGGGGGAGCAATCCTGAAAGGCAAGGAGGGTGGGGGCAATTCTAATCTCTGGGGGGAGTTGGTTCCAGAGGGCCAGGGCCGCCACAAAGAAGGTCCCGCCATCACATTAACCCCGCTATGCCTGATTCAGCATTGTTAATGATAGAAAGCTGCCCTCCAGTGGTCACGTCCGGTATTTTGCGGAGGCAAAAAGAAATCTATTGGATTTTAATTTTACATTATTATCTGATATCTGTATTATTAAAACCTTATTAATATTAACAAGCGATGATGCGGGTTTGCTACATCAAAGGATTGGGGGAGCAATCCTGAAAGAGAAGGAGGGTGGGGGCAATTCTAATCTCTGGGGGGAGTTGGTTCCAGAGGGCCGGGGCCGCCACAGAGAAGGTCCCGCCATCACATTAACCCTGCTATGCCTGATTCAGCATTGTTAATGATAGAAAACTGCCCTCCGGTGGTCACGTATTGTGGACACAAAAAGAAATCTACTTTTTAAATTGGATTTTAATTTTACTATCCAATATCTTTATAATTAATGCCTTATTAATATCAACAAGGCATGATGCGGTTTCCTACATCAAAGGAATGGGGGAGCAATCCTGAAAGGCAAGGAGGGTGGGGGCAATTCTAATCTCTGGGGGGAGTTGGTTCCAGAGGGCCGGGGCCGCCACAGAGAAGGTCCCGCCATCACATTAACCCTGCTATGCCTGATTCAGCATTGTTAATGATAGAAAACTGCCCTCCGGTGGTCACGTATTGCGGACACAAAAAGAAATCTACTTTTTAAATTGGATTTTAATTTTATTATCCCATATCTTTATAATTAATGCCTTATTTATATTAACAAGCGATGATGCGGGTTTGCTACATCAAAGGAATGGGGGAGCAATCCTGAAAGGCAAGGAGGGTGGGGGAATTCTAATCTCTGGGAGGAGTTGGTTCCAGAGGGCCGGGGCCTCCACAGAGAAGGTCCCGCCATCACATTAACCCCGCTATGCCTGATTCAGCATTGTTAATGATGGGAAACCTGCCCTCCGGTGGTTACGTCCGGTATTTTGCGGAGGCAAAAAGAAATCTATTGGATTTTAATTTTATTATCCGATATCTTTATTATTAACGCCTAATTAATATTAACAAGCGATGATGCGGGTTTGCTACATCAAAGGAATGGGGGAGCTATCCTGAAAGGCAAGGAGGGTGGGGGCAATTCTAATCTCTGGGGGGAGTTGGTTCCAGAGGGCCGGGGCCGCCACAGAGAAGGTCCCGCCATCACATTAACCCCGCTATGCCTGATTCAGCATTGTTAATGATGGGAAACCTGCCCTCCGGTGGTCACGTCCGGTATTTTGCGGAGGCAAAAAGAAATCTATTGGATTTTAATTTTATTATCCGATATCTTTATTATTAACGCCTAATTAATATTAACAAGCGATGATGCGGGTTTGCTACATCAAAGGAATGGGGGAGCTATCCTGAAAGGCAAGGAGGGTGGGGGCAATTCTAATCTCTGGGGGGAGTTGGTTCCAGAGGGCCGGGGCCGCCACAGAGAAGGTCCCGCCATCACATTGACCATGCTATGCCTGATTCAGCATTGTTAATGATGGGAAAACTGCCCTCCGGTGGTCACGTCCGGTATTTTGCGGAGGCAAAAAGAAATCTATTGGATTTTAATTTTATTATCCGATATCTTTATTATTAACGCCTTATTAATATCAACAAGGCATGATGCGGTTTCCTACATCAAAGGAATGGGGGAGCAATCCTGAAAGGCAAGGAGGGTGGGGGCAATTCTAATCTCTGGGGAGAGTTGGTTCCAGACGGCCGGGGCCTCCACAGAGAAGGTCCCGCCATCACATTAACCCCGCTATGCCTGATTCAGCATTGTTAATGATGGGAAACCTGCCCTCCGGTGGTCACGTCCGGTATTTTGCGGAGGCAAAAAGAAATCTATTGGATTTTAATTTTATTATCCGATATCTTTATTATTAACGCCTAATTAATATTAACAAGCGATGATGCGGGTTTGCTACATCAAAGGAATGGTGGAGCTATCCTGAAAGGCAAGGAGGGTGGGGGCAATTCTAATCTCTGGGGGGAGTTGGTTCCAGAGGGCCGGGGCTGCCACAGAGAAGGTCCCGCCATCACATTGACCATGCTATGCCTGATTCAGCATTGTTAATGATGGGAAAACTGCCCTCCGGTGGTCACGTCCGGTATTTTGCGGAGGCAAAAAGAAATCTATTGGATTTTAATTTTATTATCCGATATCTTTATTATTAACGCCTTATTAATATTAACAAGCGATGATGCGGGTTTGCTACATCAAAGGAATTGGGGAGCAATCCTGAAAGGCAAGGAGGGTGGGGGCAATTCTAATCTCTGGGGAGAGTTGGTTCCAGACGGCCGGGGCCTCCACAGAGAAGGTCCCGCCATCACATTAACCCCGCTATGCCTGATTCAGCATTGTTAATGATGGGAAACCTGCCCTCCGGTGGTCACGTCCGGTATTTTGCAGAGGCAAAAAGAAATCTATTGGATATTAATTTTATTATCCGATATCTTTATTATTAACGCCTAATTAATATTAACAAGCGATGATGCGGGTTTGCTACATCAAAGGAATGGGGGAGCAATCCTGAAAGGCAAGGAGGGTGGGGGCAATTCTCATCTCTGGGGGGAGTTGGTTCCAGAGGGCCGGGGCCGCCACAAAGAAGGTCCCGCCATCACATTAACCCCGCTATGCCTGATTCAGCATTGTTAATGATAGAAAGCTGCCCTCCAGTGGTCACGTCCGGTATTTTGCGGAGGCAAAAAGAAATCTATTGGATTTTAATTTTACAGTATTATCTGATATCTTTATTATTAACGCCTTATTAATATTAACAAGCGATGATGCGGGTTTGCTACATCAAAAGAATGGGGGAGCAATCCTGAAAGAGAAGGAGGGTGGGGGCAATTCTAATCTCTGGGGGGAGTTGGTTTCAGAGGGCCGGGGCCGCCACAGAGAAGGTCCCGCCATCACATTAACCCTGCTATGCCTGATTCAGCATTGTTAATGATAGAAAACTGCCCTCCGGTGGTCACGTATTGCGGACACAAAAAGAAATCTACTTTTTAAATTGGATTTTAATTTTACTATCCAATATCTTTATAATTAATGCCTTATTAATATCAACAAGGCATGATGCGGTTTCCTACATCAAAGGAATGGGGGAGCAATCCTGAAAGGCAAGGAGGGTGGGGGCAATTCTAATCTCTCGGGGGAGTTGGTTCCAGATGGCCGGGGCCGCCACAGAGAAGGTCCCGCCATCACATTAAGCCCGCTATGCCTGATTCAGCATTGTTAATGATAGAAAACTGCCCTCCTGTGGTCACGTATTGCGGACACAAAAAGAAATCTACTTTTTAAATTGGATTTTAATTTTATTATCCGATATCTTTATTATTAATGCCTTATTAATATCGACAAGGCATGATGCGGTTTGATACATCAAAGGAATGGGGGAGCAATCCTGAAAGGCAAGGAGGGTGGGGGCACTTCTAATCTCTGGGGGGAGTTGGTTCCAGAGGGCTGGGGCCGCCACAGAGAAGGTCCCGCCATGACATTAACCCTGCTATGCCTGATTCAGTATTGTTAATGATAGAAAACTGCCCTCCGGTGGTCACGTATTGCGGACACAAAAAGAAATCTACTTTTTAAATTGGATTTTAATTTTATTATCCCATATCTTTATAATTAATGCCTTATTAATATTAACAAGCGATGATGCGGGTTTGCTACATCAAAGGAATGGGGGAGCAATCCTGAAAGGCAAGGAGGGTGGGGGCAATTCTAATCTCTGGGGAGAGTTGGTTCCAGACGGCCGGGGCCTCCACAGAGAAGGTCCCGCCATCACATTAACCCCGCTATGCCTGATTCAGCATTGTTAATGATGGGAAACCTGCCCTCCGGTGGTTACGTCCGGTATTTTGCGGAGGCAAAAAGAAATCTATTGGATTTTAATTTTATTATCCGATATCTTTATTATTAACGCCTTATTAATATTAACAAGCGATGATGCGGGTTTGCTACATCAAAGGAATGGGGGAGCAATCCTGAAAGGCAAGGAGGGTGGGGGCAATTCTAATCTCTGGGGAGAGTTGGTTCCAGACGGCCAGGGCCTCCACAGAGAAGGTCCCGCCATCACATTAACCCCGCTATGCCTGATTCAGCATTGTTAATGATGGGAAACCTGCCCTCCGGTGGTCACATCCGGTATTTTGCGGAGGCAAAAAGAAATCTATTGGATATTAATTTTATTATCCGATATCTTTATTATTAACGCCTAATTAATATTAACAAGCGATGATGCGGGTTTGCTACATCAAAGGAATGGGGGAGCAATCCTGAAAGGCAAGGAGGGTGGGGGCAATTCTAATCTCTGGGCGGAGTTGGTTCCAGAGGGCCGGGACCGCCACAGAGAAGGTCCCGCCATCACATTGACCCTGCTATGCCTGATTCAGCATTGTTAATGATACAAAGGTGCCCTCCGGTGGTCACGTCCGGTATTTTGCGGAGGGAAAAAGAAATCTATTGGATTTTAATTTTATTATCCGATATCTTTATTATTAACGCCTTATTAATATTAACAAGCGATGATGCGGGTTTGCTACATCAAAGGAATGGGGGAGCAATCCTGAAAGGCAAGGAGGGTGGGGGCAATTCTCATCTCTGGGGGGAGTTGGTTCCAGAGGGCCGGGGCCGCCACAAAGAAGGTCCCGCCATCACATTAACCCCGCTATGCCTGATTCAGCATTGTTAATGATAGAAAGCTGCCCTCCAGTGGTCACGTCCGGTATTTTGCGGAGGCAAAAAGAAATCTATTGGAGTTTAATTTTACAGTATTATCTGATATCTTTATTATTAACGCCTTATTAATATTAACAAGCGATGATGCGGGTTTGCTACATCAAAGGAATGGGGGAGCAATCCTGAAAGAGAAGGAGGGTGGGGGCAATTCTAATCTCTGGGGGGAGTTGGTTCCAGAGGGCCGGGGCCGCCACAGAGAAGGTCCCGCCATCACATTAACCCTGCTATGCCTGATTCAGCATTGTTAATGATAGAAAACTGCCCTCCGGTGGTCACGTATTGCGGACACAAAAAGAAATCTACTTTTTAAATTGGATTTTAATTTTACTATCCAATATCTTTATAATTAATGCCTTATTAATATCAACAAGGCATGATGCGGTTTCCTACATCAAAGGAATGGGGGAGCAGTCCTGAAAGGCAAGGAGGGTGGGGGCAATTCTAATCTCTGGGGAGAGTTGGTTCCAGACGGCCGGGGCCTCCACAGAGAAGGTCCCGCCATCACATTAACCCCGCTATGCCTGATTCAGCATTGTTAATGATGGGAAACCTGCCCTCCGGTGGTCACGTCCGGTATTTTGCGGAGGCAAAAAGAAATCTATTGGATATTAATTTTATTATCCGATATCTTTATTATTAACGCCTAATTAATATTAACAAGCGATGATGCGGGTTTGCTACATCAAAGGAATGGGGGAGCAATCCTGAAAGGCAAGGAGGGTGGGGGCAATTCTAATCTCTGGGCGGAGTTGGTTCCAGAGGGCCGGGGCCGCCACAGAGAAGGTCCCGCCATCACATTGACCCTGCTATACCTGATTCAGCATTGTTAATGATACAAAGGTGCCCTCCGGTGGTCACGTCCGGTATTTTGCGGAGGCAAAAAGAAATCTATTGGATTTTAATTTTATTATCCGATATCTTTATTATTAACGCCTTATTAATATTAACAAGCGATGATGCGGGTTTGCTACATCAAAGGAATGGGGGAGCAATCCTGAAAGGCAAGGAGGGTGGGGGCAATTCTAATCTCTGGGGAGAGTTGGTTCCAGACGGCCAGGGCCTCCACAGAGAAGGTCCCGCCATCACATTAACCCCGCTATGCCTGATTCAGCATTGTTAATGATGGGAAACCTGCCCTCCGGTGGTCACATCCGGTATTTTGCGGAGGCAAAAAGAAATCTATTGGATATTAATTTTATTATCCGATATCTTTATTATTAACGCCTAATTAATATTAACAAGCGATGATGCGGGTTTGCTACATCAAAGGAATGGGGGAGCAATCCTGAAAGGCAAGGAGGGTGGGGGCAATTCTAATCTCTGGGCGGAGTTGGTTCCAGAGGGCCGGGACCGCCACAGAGAAGGTCCCGCCATCACATTGACCCTGCTATGCCTGATTCAGCATTGTTAATGATACAAAGGTGCCCTCCGGTGGTCACGTCCGGTATTTTGCGGAGGGAAAAAGAAATCTATTGGATTTTAATTTTATTATCCGATATCTTTATTATTAACGCCTTATTAATATTAACAAGCGATGATGCGGGTTTGCTACATCAAAGGAATGGGGGAGCAATCCTGAAAGGCAAGGAGGGTGGGGGCAATTCTCATCTCTGGGGGGAGTTGGTTCCAGAGGGCCGGGGCCGCCACAGAGAAGGTCCCGCCATCACATTAACCCCGCTATGCCTGATTCAGCATTGTTAATGATAGAAAGCTGCCCTCCAGTGGTCACGTCCGGTATTTTGCGGAGGCAAAAAGAAATCTATTGGATTTTAATTTTACAGTATTATCTGATATCTTTATTATTAACGCCTTATTAATATTAACAAGCGATGATGCGGGTTTGCTACATCAAAGGAATGGCGGAGCAATCCTGAAAGAGAAGGAGGGTGGGGGCAATTCTAATCTCTGGGGGGAGTTGGTTCCAGAGGGCCGGGGCCGCCACAGAGAAGGTCCCGCCATCACATTAACCCTGCTATGCCTGATTCAGCATTGTTAATGATAGAAAACTGCCCTCCGGTGGTCACGTATTGCGGACACAAAAAGAAATCTACTTTTTAAATTGGATTTTAATTTTACTATCCAATATCTTTATAATTAATGCCTTATTAATATCAACAAGGCATGATGCGGTTTCCTACATCAAAGGAATGGGGGAGCAATCCTGAAAGGCAAGGAGGGTGGGGGCAATTCTAATCTCTGGGCGGAGTTGGTTCCAGAGGGCCGGGGCCTCCACAGAGAAGGTCCCGCCATCACATTGACCCTGCTATGCCTGATTCAGCATTGTTAATGATACAAAGGTGCCCTCCGGTGGTCACGTCCGGTATTTTGCGGAGGCAAAAAGAAATCTATTGGATTTTAATTTTATTATCCGATATCTTTATTATTAACGCCTTATTAATATTAACAAGCGATGATGCGGGTTTGCTACATCAAAGGAATGGGGGAGCAATCCTGAAAGGCAAGGAGGGTGGGGGCAATTCTCATCTCTGGGGGGAGTTGGTTCCAGAGGGCCGGGGCCGCCACAAAGAAGGTCCCGCCATCACATTAACCCCGCTATGCCTGATTCAGCATTGTTAATGATAGAAAGCTGCCCTCCAGTGGTCACGTCCGGTATTTTGCGGAGGCAAAAAGAAATCTATTGGATTTTAATTTTACAGTATTATCTGATATCTTTATTATTAACGCCTTATTAATATTAACAAGCGATGATGCGGGTTTGCTACATCAAAGGAATGGCGGAGCAATCCTGAAAGAGAAGGAGGGTGGGGGCAATTCTAATCTCTGGGGGGAGTTGGTTCCAGAGGGCCGGGGCCGCCACAGAGAAGGTCCCGCCATCACATTAACCCTGCTATGCCTGATTCAGCATTGTTAATGATAGAAAACTGCCCTCCGGTGGTCACGTATTGCGGACACAAAAAGAAATCTACTTTTTAAATTGGATTTTAATTTTACTATCCAATATCTTTATAATTAATGCCTTATTAATATCAACAAGGCATGATGCGGTTTCCTACATCAAAGGAATGGGGGAGCAATCCTGAAAGGCAAGGAGGGTGGGGGCAATTCTAATCTCTGGGCGGAGTTGGTTCCAGAGGGCCGGGGCCGCCACAGAGAAGGTCCCGCCATCACATTGACCCTGCTATGCCTGATTCAGCATTGTTAATGATACAAAGGTGCCCTCCGGTGGTCACGTCCGGTATTTTGCGGAGGCAAAAAGAAATCTATTGGATTTTAATTTTATTATCCGATATCTTTATTATTAACGCCTTATTAATATTAACAAGCGATGATGCGGGTTTGCTACATCAAAGGAATGGGGGAGCAATCCTGAAAGGCAAGGAGGGTGGGGGCAATTCTCATCTCTGGGGGGAGTTGGTTCCAGAGGGCCGGGGCCGCCACAAAGAAGGTCCCGCCATCACATTGACCCCGCTATGCCTGATTCAGCATTGTTAATGATAGAAAGCTGCCCTCCAGTGGTCACGTCCGGTATTTTGCGGAGGCAAAAAGAAATCTATTGGATTTTAATTTTACAGTATTATCTGATATCTTTATTATTAACGCCTTATTAATATTAACAAGCGATGATGCGGGTTTGCTACATCAAAGGAATGGGGGAGCAATCCTGAAAGAGAAGGAGGGTTGGGGCAATTCTAATCTCTGGGGGGAGTTGGTTCCAGAGGGCCGGGGCCGCCACAGAGAAGGTCCCGCCATCACATTAACCCTGCTATGCCTGATTCAGCATTGTTAATGATAGAAAACTGCCCTCCGGTGGTCACGTATTGCGGACACAAAAAGAAATCTACTTTTTAAATTGGATTTTAATTTTACTATCCAATATCTTTATAATTAATGCCTTATTAATATCAACAAGGCATGATGCGGTTTCCTACATCAAAGGAATGGGGGAGCAATCCTGAAAGGCAAGGAGGGTGGGGGCAATTCTAATCTCTGGGGAGAGTTGGTTCCAGACGTCTGGGGCCTCCACAGAGAAGGTCCCGCCATCACATTAACCCCGCTATGCCTGATTCAGCATTGTTAATGATGGGAAACCTGCCCTCCGGTGGTCACGTCCGGTATTTTGCGGAGGCAAAAAGAAATCTATTGGATATTAATTTTATTATCCGATATCTTTATTATTAACGCCTAATTAATATTAACAAGCGATGATGCGGGTTTGCTACATCAAAGGAATGGGGGAGCAATCCTGAAAGGCAAGGAGGGTGGGGGCAATTCTAATCTCTGGGCGGAGTTGGTTCCAGAGGGCCGGGGCCGCCACAGAGAAGGTCCCGCCATCACATTGACCCTGCTATGCCTGATTCAGCATTGTTAATGATACAAAGGTGCCCTCCGGTGGTCACGTCCGGTATTTTGCGGAGGCAAAAAGAAATCTATTGGATTTTAATTTTATTATCCGATATCTTTATTATTAACGCCTTATTAATATTAACAAGCGATGATGCGGGTTTGCTACATCAAAGGAATGGGGGAGCAATCCTGAAAGGCAAGGAGGGTGGGGGCAATTCTAATCTCTGGGGGGAGTTGGTTCCAGAGGGCCGGGGCCGCCACAAAGAAGGTCCCGCCATCACATTGACCCCGCTATGCCTGATTCAGCATTGTTAATGATAGAAAGCTGCCCTCCAGTGGTCACGTCCGGTATTTTGCGGAGGCAAAAAGAAATCTGTTGGATTTTAATTTTACAGTATTATCTGATATCTTTATTATTAACGCCTTATTAATATTAACAAGCGATGATGCGGGTTTGCTACATCAAAGGAATGGGGGAGCAATCCTGAAAGGCAAGGAGGGTGGGGGCAATTCTAATCTCTGGGGGGAGTTGGTTCCAGAGGGCCGGGGCCGCCACAAAGAAGGTCCCGCCATCACATTAACCCCGCTATGCCTGATTCAGCATTGTTAATGATAGAAAGCTGCTCTCCAGTGGTCACGTCCGGTATTTTGCGGAGGCAAAAAGAAATCTATTGGATTTTAATTTTACAGTATTATCTGATATCTTTATTATTAACGCCTTATTAATATTAACAAGCGATGATGCGGGTTTGCTACATCAAAGGAATGGCGGAGCAATCCTGAAAGAGAAGGAGGGTGGGGGCAATTCTAATCTCTGGGGGGAGTTGGTTCCAGAGGGCCGGGGCCGCCACAGAGAAGGTCCCGCCATCACATTAACCCTGCTATGCCTGATTCAGCATTGTTAATGATAGAAAACTGCCCTCCGGTGGTCACGTATTGCGGACACAAAAAGAAATCTACTTTTTAAATTGGATTTTAATTTTACTATCCAATATCTTTATAATTAATGCCTTATTAATATCAACAAGGCATGATGCGGTTTCCTACATCAAAGGAATGGGGGAGCAATCCTGAAAGGCAAGGAGGGTGGGGGCAATTCTAATATCTCGGGGGAGTTGGTTCCAGAGGGCCGGGGCCGCCACAGAGAAGGTCCCGCCATCACTTTAAGCCCGCTATGCCTGATTCATCATTGTTAATGATAGAAAACTGCCCTCCTGTGGTCACGTATTGCGGACACAAAAAGAAATCTACTTTTTAAATTGGATTTTAATTTTATTATCCGATAAATTTATTATTAATGCCTTATTAATATCGACAAGCCATGATGCGGTTTGATACATCAAAGGAATGGGGGAGCAATCCTGAAAGGCAAGGAGGGTAGGGGCAATTCTAATCTCTGGGGGGAGTTGGTTCCAGACGTCTGGGGCCTCCACAGAGAAGGTCCCGCCATCACATTAACCCCGCTATGCCTGATTCAGCATTGTTAATGATGGGAAACCTGCCCTCCGGTGGTCACGTCCGGTATTTTGCGGAGGCAAAAAGAAATCTATTGGATATTAATTTTATTATCCGATATCTTTATTATTAACGCCTAATTAATATTAACAAGCGATGATGCGGGTTTGCTACATCAAAGGAATGGGGGAGCAATCCTGAAAGGCAAGGAGGGTGGGGGCAATTCTAATCTCTGGGCGGAGTTGGTTCCAGAGGGCCGGGGCCGCCACAGAGAAGGTCCCGCCATCACATTGACCCTGCTATGCCTGATTCAGCATTGTTAATGATACAAAGGTGCCCTCCGGTGGTCACGTCCGGTATTTTGCGGAGGCAAAAAGAAATCTATTGGATTTTAATTTTATTATCCGATATCTTTATTATTAACGCCTTATTAATATTAACAAGCGATGATGCGGGTTTGCTACATCAAAGGAATGGGGGAGCAATCCTGAAAGGCAAGGAGGGTGGGGGCAATTCTAATCTCTGGGGGGAGTTGGTTCCAGAGGGCCGGGGCCGCCACAAAGAAGGTCCCGCCATCACATTGACCCCGCTATGCCTGATTCAGCATTGTTAATGATAGAAAGCTGCCCTCCAGTGGTCACGTCCGGTATTTTGCGGAGGCAAAAAGAAATCTGTTGGATTTTAATTTTACAGTATTATCTGATATCTTTATTATTAACGCCTTATTAATATTAACAAGCGATGATGCGGGTTTGCTACATCAAAGGAATGGGGGAGCAATCCTGAAAGGCAAGGAGGGTGGGGGCAATTCTAATATCTCGGGGGAGTTGGTTCCAGAGGGCCGGGGCCGCCACAGAGAAGGTCCCGCCATCACTTTAAGCCCGCTATGCCTGATTCATCATTGTTAATGATAGAAAACTGCCCTCCTGTGGTCACGTATTGCGGACACAAAAAGAAATCTACTTTTTAAATTGGATTTTAATTTTATTATCCGATAAATTTATTATTAATGCCTTATTAATATCGACAAGCCATGATGCGGTTTGATACATCAAAGGAATGGGGGAGCAATCCTGAAAGGCAAGGAGGGTAGGGGCAATTCTAATCTCTGGGGGGAGTTGGTTCCAGAGGGCCGGGGCCGCCACAGAGAAGGTCCCGCCATCACATTAACCCTGCTATGCCTGATTCAGCATTGTTAATGATAGAAAACTGCCCTCCGGTGGTCACGTATTGCGGACACAAAAAGAAATCTACTTTTTAAATTGGATTTTAATTTTATTATCCGATATCTTTATTATTAACGCCTTATTAATATTAACAAGCGATGATGCGGGTTTGCTACATCAAAGGAATGGGGGAGCAATCCTGAAAGGCAAGGAGGGTGGGGGCAATTCTAATCTCTGGGGAGAGTTGGTTCCAGACGGCCGGGGCCTCCACAGAGAAGGTCCCGCCATCACATTAACCCCGCTATGCCTGATTCAGCATTGTTAATGATGGGAAACCTGCCCTCCGGTGGTCACGTCCGGTATTTTGCGGAGGCAAAAAGAAATCTATTGGATATTAATTTTATTATCCGATATCTTTATTATTAACGCCTAATTAATATTAACAAGCGATGATGCGGGTTTGCTACATCAAAGGAATGGGGGAGCAATCCTGAAAGGCAAGGAGGGTGGGGGCAATTCTAATCTCTGGGCGGAGTTGGTTCCAGAGGGCCGGGGCCGCCACAGAGAAGGTCCCGCCATCACATTGACCCTGCTATGCCTGATTCAGCATTGTTAATGATGCAAAGGTGCCCTCCGGTGGTCACGTCCGGTATTTTGCGGAGGCAAAAAGAAATCTATTGGATTTTAATTTTATTATCCGATATCTTTATTATTAACGCCTTATTAATATTAAAAAGCGATGATGCGGGTTTGCTACATCAAAGGAATGGGGGAGCAATCCTGAAAGGCAAGGAGGGTGGGGGCAATTCTAATCTCTGGGGGGAGTTGGTTCCAGAGGGCCGGGGCCGCCACAAAGAAGGTCCCGCCATCACATTAACCCCGCTATGCCTGATTCAGCATTGTTAATGATAGAAAGCTGCTCTCCAGTGGTCAGGTCCGGTATTTTGCGGAGGCAAAAAGAAATCTATTGGATTTTAATTTTACAGTATTATCTGATATCTTTATTATTAACGCCTTATTAATATTAACAAGCGATGATGCGGGTTTGCTACATCAAAGGAATGGCGGAGCAATCCTGAAAGAGAAGGAGGGTGGGGGCAATTCTAATCTCTGGGGGGAGTTGGTTCCAGAGGGCCGTGGCCGCCACAGAGAAGGTCCCGCCATCACATTAACCCTGCTATGCCTGATTCAGCATTGTTAATGATAGAAAACTGCCCTCCGGTGGTCACGTATTGCGGACACAACAAGAAATCTACTTTTTAAATTGGATTTTAATTTTACTATCCAATATCTTTATAATTAATGCCTTATTAATATCAACAAGGCATGATGCGGTTTCCTACATCAAAGGAATGGGGGAGCAATCCTGAAAGGCAAGGAGGGTGGGGGCAATTCTAATCTCTCAGGGGAGTTGGTTCCAGAGGGCCGGGGCCGCCACAGAGAAGGTCCCGCCATCACTTTAAGCCCGCTATGCCTGATTCATCATTGTTAATGATAGAAAACTGCCCTCCTGTGGTCACGTATTGCGGACACAAAAAGAAATCTACTTTTTAAATTGGATTTTAATTTTATTATCCGATATCTTTATTATTAACGCCTTATTAATATTAAAAAGCGATGATGCGGGTTTGCTACATCAAAGGAATGGGGGAGCAATCCTGAAAGGCAAGGAGGGTGGGGGCAATTCTAATCTCTGGGGGGAGTTGGTTCCAGAGGGCCGGGGCCGCCACAAAGAAGGTCCCGCCATCACATTAACCCCGCTATGCCTGATTCAGCATTGTTAATGATAGAAAGCTGCTCTCCAGTGGTCAGGTCCGGTATTTTGCGGAGGCAAAAAGAAATCTATTGGATTTTAATTTTACAGTATTATCTGATATCTTTATTATTAACGCCTTATTAATATTAACAAGCGATGATGCGGGTTTGCTACATCAAAGGAATGGCGGAGCAATCCTGAAAGAGAAGGAGGGTGGGGGCAATTCTAATCTCTCAGGGGAGTTGGTTCCAGAGGGCCGGGGCCGCCACAGAGAAGGTCCCGCCATCACTTTAAGCCCGCTATGCCTGATTCATCATTGTTAATGATAGAAAACTGCCCTCCTGTGGTCACGTATTGCGGACACAAAAAGAAATCTACTTTTTAAATTGGATTTTAATTTTATTATCCGATAAATTTATTATTAATGCCTTATTAATATCGACAAGCCATGATGCGGTTTGATACATCAAAGGAATGGGGGAGCAATCCTGAAAGGCAAGGAGGGTAGGGGCAATTCTAATCTCTGGGGGGAGTTGGTTCCAGAGGGCCGGGGCCGCCACAGAGAAGGTCCCGCCATCACATTAACCCTGCTATGCCTGATTCAGCATTGTTAATGATAGAAAACTGCCCTCCGGTGGTCACGTATTGCGGACACAAAAAGAAATCTACTTTTTAAATTGGATTTTAATTTTATTATCCGATATCTTTATTATTAACGCCTTATTAATATTAACAAGCGATGATGCGGGTTTGCTACATCAAAGGAATGGGGGAGCAATCCTGAAAGGCAAGGAGGGTGGGGGCAATTCTAATCTCTGGGGAGAGTTGGTTCCAGACGGCCGGGGCCTCCACAGAGAAGGTCCCGCCATCACATTAACCCCGCTATGCCTGATTCAGCATTGTTAATGATGGGAAACCTGCCCTCCGGTGGTCACGTCCGGTATTTTGCGGAGGCAAAAAGAAATCTATTGGATATTAATTTTATTATCCGATATCTTTATTATTAACACCTAATTAATATTAACAAGCGATGATGCGGGTTTGCTACATCAAAGGAATGGGGGAGCAATCCTGAAAGGCAAGGAGGGTGGGGGCAATTCTAATCTCTGGGCGGAGATGGTTCCAGAGGGCCGGGGCCGCCACAGAGAAGGTCCCGCCATCACATTGACCCTGCTATGCCTGATTCAGCATTGTTAATGATACAAAGGTGCCCTCTGGTGGTCACGTCCAGTATTTTGCGGAGGCAAAAAGAAATCTATTGGATTTTAATTTTATTATCCGATATCTTTATTATTAATGCCTTATTAATATCGACAAGCCATGATGCGGTTTGATACATCAAAGGAATGGGGGAGCAATCCTGAAAGGCAAGGAGGGTAGGGGCAATTCTAATCTCTGGGGGGAGTTGGTTCCAGAGGGCCGGGGCCGCCACAGAGAAGGTCCCGCCATCACATTAACCCTGCTATGCCTGATTCAGCATTGTTAATGATAGAAAACTGCCCTCCGGTGGTCACGTATTGCGGACACAAAAAGAAATCTACTTTTTAAATTGGATTTTAATTTTATTATCCGATATCTTTATTATTAACGCCTTATTAATATTAACAAGCGATGATGCGGGTTTGCTACATCAAAGGAATGGGGGAGCAATCCTGAAAGGCAAGGAGGGTGGGGGCAATTCTAATCTCTGGGGAGAGTTGGTTCCAGACGGCCGGGGCCTCCACAGAGAAGGTCCCGCCATCACATTAACCCCGCTATGCCTGATTCAGCATTGTTAATGATGGGAAACCTGCCCTCCGGTGGTCACGTCCGGTATTTTGCGGAGGCAAAAAGAAATCTATTGGATATTAATTTTATTATCCGATATCTTTATTATTAACACCTAATTAATATTAACAAGCGATGATGCGGGTTTGCTACATCAAAGGAATGGGGGAGCAATCCTGAAAGGCAAGGAGGGTGTGGGCAATTCTAATCTCTGGGCGGAGATGGTTCCAGAGGGCCGGGGCCGCCACAGAGAAGGTCCCGCCATCACATTGACCCTGCTATGCCTGATTCAGCATTGTTAATGATACAAAGGTGCCCTCTGGTGGTCACGTCCGGTATTTTGCGGAGGCAAAAAGAAATCTATTGGATTTTAATTTTATTATCCGATATCTTTATTATTAATGCCTTATTAATATCGACAAGCCATGATGCGGTTTGATACATCAAAGGAATGGGGGAGCAATCCTGAAAGGCAAGGAGGGTAGGGGCAATTCTAATCTCTGGGGGGAGTTGGTTCCAGAGGGCCGGGGCCGCCACAGAGAAGGTCCCGCCATCACATTAACCCTGCTATGCCTGATTCAGCATTGTTAATGATAGAAAACTGCCCTCCGGTGGTCACGTATTGCGGACACAAAAAGAAATCTACTTTTTAAATTGGATTTTAATTTTATTATCCCATATCTTTATAATTAATGCCTTATTAATATCAAGAAGGCATGATGCGGTTTCCTACATCAAAGGAATGGGGGAGCAATCCTGAAAGGGAAGGAGGGTGGGGGCCATAGTTCCCTCTAAGCTGAGCAGTGAGCAATTGCTCACTTAAAAATCATCATCAACTCAGAGTTTTCCAAAGCTGCCCAGAAGCCGAGAGGGAAAGAGTGAGAGGGAAGGAGAGAGAGAGGAAGAAAGGAAGAAACAGATAGAAGAAAGAGAGGAAGGAAAAGAGAAAGAAAAAGAATGGGAGTAAGGAAGAGAGAAAGAAAATCAAAATCTAGTTTGAAACTAGCTCAACTATTTAAGTGGCATTTTGATATTGATAGAGTTGCCCTATTATGAGCTCACTGTTATAGACACACAGTACAGTATTATATTTTGAAATTCTCTGAGGCAAAACAGGGTGGATTTTTTGTTTGTTTGTTTGTTTATTTATTATTTCTGTGCCGCCCCGTCCCGAAGGGACTGCCGCTCAGACACTATACTTTTCCGCCCACCCCCCAAAAAAATTAGAGGGAACACTGGTGGGGGCAATTCTAATCTCTGGGGGGAGTTGGTTCCAGAGGGCCGGGGCCGCCACAGAGAAGGTCCCGCCATCACATTCACCCTGCTATGCCTGATTCAGCATTGTTAATGATGGGAAACCTGCCCTCCGGTGGTCACGTCCGGTATTTTGCGGAGGCAAAAAGAAATCTATTGGATTTTAATTTTATTATCCGATATCTTTATTATTAACGCCTAATTAATATTAACAAGCGATGATGCGGGTTTGCTACATCAAAGGAATGGGGGAGCTATCCTGAAAGGCAAGGAGGGTGGGGGCAATTCTAATCTCTGGGGGGAGTTGGTTCCAGAGGGCCGGGGCCGCCACAAAGAAGGTCCCGCCATCACATTAACCCCGCTATGCCTGATTCAGCATTGTTAATGATAGAAAGCTGCTCTCCAGTGGTCACGTCCGGTATTTTGCGGAGGCAAAAAGAAATCTATTGGATTTTAATTTTACAGTATTATCTGATATCTTTATTATTAACGCCTTATTAATATTAACAAGCGATGATGCGGGTTTGCTACATCAAAGGAATGGGGGAGCAATCCTGAAAGGCAAGGAGGGTGGGGGCAATTCTAATCTCTGGGGAGAGTTGGTTCCAGACGGCCGGGGCCTCCACAGAGAAGGTCCCGCCATCACATTAACCCCGCTATGCCTGATTCAGCATTGTTAATGATGGGAAACCTGCCCTCCGGTGGTCACGTCCGGTATTTTGCGGAGGCAAAAAGAAATCTATTGGATATTAATTTTATTATCCGATATCTTTATTATTAACGCCTAATTAATATTAACAAGCGATGATGCGGGTTTGCTACATCAAAGGAATGGGGGAGCAATCCTGAAAGGCAAGGAGGGTGGGGGCAATTCTAATCTCTGGGCGGAGTTGGTTCCAGAGGGCCGGGGCCGCCACAGAGAAGGTCCCGCCATCACATTGACCCTGCTATGCCTGATTCAGCATTGTTAATGATACAAAGGTGCCCTCCGGTGGTCACGTCCGGTATTTTGCGGAGGCAAAAAGAAATCTATTGGATTTTAATTTTATTATCCGATATCTTTATTATTAACGCCTTATTAATATTAACAAGCGATGATGCGGGTTTGCTACATCAAAGGAATGGGGGAGCAATCCTGAAAGGCAAGGAGGGTGGGGGCAATTCTAATCTCTGGGGGGAGTTGGTTCCAGAGGGCCGGGCCCGCCACAAAGAAGGTCCCGCCATCACATTAACCCCGCTATGCCTGATTCAGCATTGTTAATGATAGAAAGCTGCCCTCCAGTGGTCACGTCCGGTATTTTGCGGAGGCAAAAAGAAATCTATTTGATTTTAATTTTACAGTATTATCTGATATCTTTATTATTAACGCCTTATTAATATTAACAAGCGATGATGCGGGTTTGCTACATCAAAGGAATGGGGGAGCAATCCTGAAAGAGAAGGAGGGTGGGGGCAATTCTAATCTCTGGGGGGAGTTGGTTCCAGAGGGCCGGGGCCGCCACAGAGAAGGTCCCGCCATCACATTAACCCTGCTATGCCTGATTCAGCATTGTTAATGATAGAAAACTGCCCTCCGGTGGTCACGTATTGCGGACACAAAAAGAAATCTACTTTTTAAATTGGATTTTAATTTTACTATCCAATATCTTTATAATTAATGCCTTATTAATATCAACAAGGCATGATGCGGTTTCCTACATCAAAGGAATGGGGGAGCAATCCTGAAAGGCAAGGAGGGTGGGGGCAATTCTAATCTCTGGGGAGAGTTGGTTCCAGACGGCCGGGGCCTCCAGAGAAGGTCCCGCCATCACATTAACCCCGCTATGCCTGATTCAGCATTGTTAATGATGGGAAACCTGCCCTCCGGTGGTCACGTCCGGTATTTTGCGGAGGCAAAAAGAAATCTATTGGATATTAATTTTATTATCCGATATCTTTATTATTAGCGCCTAATTAATATTAACAAGCGATGATGCGGGTTTGCTATATCAAAGGAATGGGGGAGCAATCCTGAAAGGCAAGGAGGGTGGGGGCAATTCTAATCTCTGGGCGGAGTTGGTTCCAGAGGGCCGGGACCGCCACAGAGAAGGTCCCGCCATCACATTGACCCTGCTATGCCTGATTCAGCATTGTTAATGATACAAAGGTGCCCTCCGGTGGTCACGTCCGGTATTTTGCGGAGGCAAAAAGAAATCTATTGGATTTTAATTTTATTATCCGATATCTTTATTATTAACGCCTTATTAATATTAACAAGCGATAATGCGGGTTTGCTACATCAAACGAATGGGGGAGCAATCCTGAAAGGCAAGGAGGGTGGGGGCAATTCTAATCTCTGGGGGGAGTTGGTTCCAGAGGACCGGGGCCGCCACAAAGAAGGTCCCGCCATCACATTAACCCCGCTATGCCTGATTCAGCATTGTTAATGATAGAAAGCTGCCCTCCAGTGGTCACGTCCGGTATTTTGCGGAGGCAAAAAGAAATCTATTGGATTTTAATTTTACAGTATTATCTGATATCTTTATTATTAACGCCTTATTAATATTAACAAGCGATGATGCGGGTTTGCTACATCAAAGGAATGGGGGAGCAATCCTGAAAGGCAAGGAGGGTGGGGGCAATTCTAATCTCTGGGGAGAGTTGGTTCCAGACGGCCGGGGCCTCCACAGAGAAGGTCCCGCCATCACATTAACCCCGCTATGCCTGATTCAGCATTGTTAATGATGGGAAACCTGCCCTCCGGTGGTCACGTCCGGTATTTTGCGGAGGCAAAAAGAAATCTATTGGATATTAATTTTATTATCCGATATCTTTATTATTAACGCCTAATTAATATTAACAAGCGATGATGCGGGTTTGCTACATCAAAGGAATGGGGGAGCAATCCTGAAAGGCAAGGAGGGTGGGGGCAATTCTAATCTCTGGGCGGAGTTGGTTCCAGAGGGCCGGGGCCGCCACAGAGAAGGTCCCGCCATCACATTGACCCTGCTATGCCTGATTCAGCATTGTTAATGATACAAAGGTGCCCTCCGGTGGTCACGTCCGGTATTTTGCGGAGGCAAAAAGAAATCTATTGGATTTTAATTTTATTATCCGATATCTTTATTATTAACGCCTTATTAATATTAAAAAGCGATGATGCGGGTTTGCTACATCAAAGGAATGGGGGAGCAATCCTGAAAGGCAAGGAGGGTGGGGGCAATTCTAATCTCTGGGGGGAGTTGGTTCCAGAGGGCCGGGGCCGCCACAAAGAAGGTCCCGCCATCACATTAACCCCGCTATGCCTGATTCAGCATTGTTAATGATAGAAAGCTGCTCTCCAGTGGTCAGGTCCGGTATTTTGCGGAGGCAAAAAGAAATCTATTGGATTTTAATTTTACAGTATTATCTGATTTCTTTATTATTAACGCCTTATTAATATTAACAAGCGATGATGCGGGTTTGCTACATCAAAGGAATGGCGGAGCAATCCTGAAAGAGAAGGAGGGTGGGGGCAATTCTAATCTCTGGGGGGAGTTGGTTCCAGAGGGCCGGGGCCGCCACAGAGAAGGTCCCGCCATCACATTAACCCTGCTATGCCTGATTCAGCATTGTTAATGATAGAAAACTGCCCTCCGGTGGTCACGTATTGCGGACACAACAAGAAATCTACTTTTTAAATTGGATTTTAATTTTACTATCCAATATCTTTATAATTAATGCCTTATTAATATCAACAAGGCATGATGCGGTTTCCTACATCAAAGGAATGGGGGAGCAATCCTGAAAGGCAAGGAGGGTGGGGGCAATTCTAATCTCTCAGGGGAGTTGGTTCCAGAGGGCCGGGGCCGCCACAGAGAAGGTCCCGCCATCACTTTAAGCCCGCTATGCCTGATTCATCATTGTTAATGATAGAAAACTGCCCTCCTGTGGTCACGTATTGCGGACACAAAAAGAAATCTACTTTTTAAATTGGATTTTAATTTTATTATCCGATAAATTTATTATTAATGCCTTATTAATATCGACAAGCCATGATGCGGTTTGATACATCAAAGGAATGGGGGAGCAATCCTGAAAGGCAAGGAGGGTAGGGGCAATTCTAATCCCTGGGGGGAGTTGGTTCCAGAGGGCCGGGGCCGCCACAGAGAAGGTCCCGCCATCACATTAACCCTGCTATGCCTGATTCAGCATTGTTAATGATAGAAAACTGCCCTCCGGTGGTCACGTATTGCGGACACAAAAAGAAATCTACTTTTTAAATTGGATTTTAATTTTATTATCCGATATCTTTATTATTAACGCCTTATTAATATTAACAAGCGATGATGCGGGTTTGCTACATCAAAGGAATGGGGGAGCAATCCTGAAAGGCAAGGAGGGTGGGGGCAATTCTAATCTCTGGGGAGAGTTGGTTCCAGACGGCCGGGGCCTCCACAGAGAAGGTCCCGCCATCACATTAACCCCGCTATGCCTGATTCAGCATTGTTAATGATGGGAAACCTGCCCTCCGGTGGTCACGTCCAGTATTTTGCGGAGGCAAAAAGAAATCTATTGGATATTAATGTTATTATCCGATATCTTTATTATTAACACCTAATTAATATTAACAAGCGATGATGCGGGTTTGCTACATCAAAGGAATGGGGGAGCAATCCTGAAAGGCAAGGAGGGTGGGGGCAATTCTAATCTCTGGGCGGAGATGGTTCCAGAGGGCCGGGGCCGCCACAGAGAAGGTCCCGCCATCACATTGACCCTGCTATGCCTGATTCAGCATTGTTAATGATACAAAGGTGCCCTCTGGTGGTCACGTCCGGTATTTTGCGGAGGCAAAAAGAAATCTATTGGATTTTAATTTTATTATCCGATATCTTTATTATTAATGCCTTATTAATATCGACAAGCCATGATGCGGTTTGATACATCAAAGGAATGGGGGAGCAATCCTGAAAGGCAAGGAGGGTAGGGGCAATTCTAATCTCTGGGGGGAGTTGGTTCCAGAGGGCCGGGGCCGCCACAGAGAAGGTCCCGCCATCACATTAACCCTGCTATGCCTGATTCAGCATTGTTAATGATAGAAAACTGCCCTCCGGTGGTCACGTATTGCGGACACAAAAAGAAATCTACTTTTTAAATTGGATTTTAATTTTATTATCCGATATCTTTATTATTAACGCCTTATTAATATTAACAAGCGATGATGCGGGTTTGCTACATCAAAGGAATGGGGGAGCAATCCTGAAAGGCAAGGAGGGTGGGGGCAATTCTAATCTCTGGGGAGAGTTGGTTCCAGACGGCCGGGGCCTCCACAGAGAAGGTCCCGCCATCACATTAACCCCGCTATGCCTGATTCAGCATTGTTAATGATGGGAAACCTGCCCTCCGGTGGTCACGTCCGGTATTTTGCGGAGGCAAAAAGAAATCTATTGGATATTAATTTTATTATCCGATATCTTTATTATTAACACCTAATTAATATTAACAAGCGATGATGCGGGTTTGCTACATCAAAGGAATGGGGGAGCAATCCTGAAAGGCAAGGAGGGTGGGGGCAATTCTAATCTCTGGGCGGAGATGGTTCCAGAGGGCCGGGGCCGCCACAGAGAAGGTCCCGCCATCACATTGACCCTGCTATGCCTGAATCAGCATTGTTAATGATACAAAGGTGCCCTCTGGTGGTCACGTCCGGTATTTTGCGGAGGCAAAAAGAAATCTATTGGATTTTAATTTTATTATCCGATATCTTTATTATTAATGCCTTATTAATATCGACAAGCCATGATGCGGTTTGATACATCAAAGGAATGGGGGAGCAATCCTGAAAGGCAAGGAGGGTAGGGGCAATTCTAATCTCTGGGGGGAGTTGGTTCCAGAGGGCCGGGGCCGCCACAGAGAAGGTCCCGCCATCACATTAACCCTGCTATGCCTGATTCAGCATTGTTAATGATAGAAAACTGCCCTCCGGTGGTCACGTATTTCGGACACAAAAAGAAATCTACTTTTTAAATTGGATTTTAATTTTATTATCCCATATCTTTATAATTAATGCCTTATTAATATCAAGAAGGCATGATGCGGTTTCCTACATCAAAGGAATGGGGGAGCAATCCTGAAAGGGAAGGAGGGTGGGGGCCATAGTTCCCTCTAAGCTGAGCAGTGAGCAATTGCTCACTTAAAAATCATCATCAACTCAGAGTTTTCCAAAGCTGCCCAGAAGCCGAGAGGGAAAGAGTGAGAGGGAAGGAGAGAGAGAGGAAGAAAGGAAGAAACAGATAGAAGAAAGAGAGGAAGGAAAAGAGAAAGAAAAAGAATGGGAGTAAGGAAGAGAGAAAGAAAATCAAAATCTAGTTTGAAACTAGCTCAACTATTTAAGTGGCATTTTGATATTGATAGAGTTGCCCTATTATGAGCTCACTGTTATAGACACACAGTACAGTATTATATTTTGAAATTCTCTGAGGCAAAACAGGGTGGATTTTTTGTTTGTTTGTTTGTTTATTTATTATTTCTGTGCCGCCCCGTCCCGAAGGGACTGCCGCTCAGACACTATACTTTTCCGCCCACCCCCCAAAAAAATTAGAGGGAACACTGGTGGGGGCAATTCTAATCTCTGGGGGGAGTTGGTTCCAGAGGGCCGGGGCCGCCACAGAGAAGGTCCCGCCATCACATTCACCCTGCTATGCCTGATTCAGCATTGTTAATGATGGGAAACCTGCCCTCCGGTGGTCACGTCCGGTATTTTGCGGAGGCAAAAAGAAATCTATTGGATTTTAATTTTATTATCCGATATCTTTATTATTAACGCCTAATTAATATTAACAAGCGATGATGCGGGTTTGCTACATCAAAGGAATGGGGGAGCTATCCTGAAAGGCAAGGAGGGTGGGGGCAATTCTAATCTCTGGGGAGAGTTGGTTCCAGACGGCCGGGGCCTCCACAGAGAAGGTCCCGCCATCACATTAACCCCGCTATGCCTGATTCAGCATTGTTAATGATGGGAAACCTGCCCTCCGGTGGTCACGTCCGGTATTTTGCGGAGGCAAAAAGAAATCTATTGGATATTAATTTTATTATCCGATATCTTTATTATTAACGCCTAATTAATATTAACAAGCGATGATGCGGGTTTGCTACATCAAAGGAATGGGGGAGCAATGCTGAAAGGCAAGGAGGGTGGGGGCAATTCTAATCTCTGGGCGGAGTTGGTTCCAGAGGGCCGGGGCCGCCACAGAGAAGGTCCCGCCATCACATTGACCCTGCTATGCCTGATTCAGCATTGTTAATGATACAAAGGTGCCCTCCGGTGGTCACGTCCGGTATTTTGCGGAGGCAAAAAGAAATCTATTGGATTTTAATTTTATTATCCGATATCTTTATTATTAACGCCTAATTAATATTAACAAGCGATGATGCGGGTTTGCTACATCAAAGGAATGGGGGAGCAATCCTGAAAGGCAAGGATGGTGGGGGCAATTCTAATCTCTGGGGGGAGTTGGTTCCAGAGGGCCGGGGCCGGCACAGAGAAGGTCCCGCCATCACATTCACCCTGCTATGCCTGATTCAGCATTGTTAATGATAGAAAGCTGCCCTCCGGTGGTCACGTCCGGTATTTTGCGGAGGCAAAAAGAAATCTATTGGATTTTAATTTTATTATCCAATATCTTTATTATTAACGCCTTATTAATATTAACAAGCGATGATGCGGGTTTGCTACATCAAAGGAATGGGGGAGCAATCCTGAAAGGCAAGGAGGGTGGGGGCAATTCTAATCTCTGGGGGGAGTTGGTTCCAGAGGGCCGGGGCCGCCACAGAGAAGGTCCCGCCATCACGTTAACCCCGCTATGCCTGATTCAGCATTGTTAATGATGGAAAGCTGCCCTCCGGTTGTCACGTCCGGTATTTTGCGGAGGCAAAAAGAAATCTATTGGATTGTAATTTTATTATTCGATATCTTTATTATTAACACCTTATTAATATTAACAAGCGATGATGCGGGTTTGCTACATCAAAGGAATGGGGGAGCAATCCTGAAAGGCAAGGAGGGTGGGGGCAATTCTAATCTCTGGGGGGAGTTGGTTCCAGAGGGCCGGGGCCGCCACAGAGAAGGTCCCACCATCACATTCACCCTGCTATGCCTGATTCAGCATTGTTAATGATAGAAAGCTGCCCTCCGGTGGTCACGTCCGGTATTTTGCGGAGGCAAAAAGAAATCTTTTGGATTTTAATTTTATTATCCGATATCTTTATTATTAACGCCTAATTAATATTAACAAGCGATGATGCGGGTTTGCTACATCAAAGGAATTGGGGAGCAATCCTGAAAGGCAAGGAGGGTGGGGGCAATTCTAATCTCTGGGGGAAGTTGGTTCCAGAGGGCCGGGGCCGCCACAGAGAAGGTCCCGCCATCACATTCACCCTGCTATGCCTGATTCAGCATTGTTAATGATAGAAAGCTGCCCTCCGGTGGTCACGTCCGGTATTTTGCGGAGGCAAAAAGAAATCTATTGGATTTTAATTTTATTATCCAATATCTTTATTATTAAGGCCTTATTAATATTAACAAGCGATGATGCGGGTTTGCTACATCAAAGGAATGGGGGAGCAATCCTGAAAGGCAAGGAGGGTGGGGGCGATTCTAATCTCTGGGGGGGAGTTGGTTCCAGAGGGCCGGGGCCGCCACAGAGAAGGTCCCGCCATCACGTTAACCCCGCTATGCCTGATTCAGCATTGTTAATGATGGAAAGCTGCTCTCCGGTGGTCACGTCCGGTATTTTGCGGAGGGAAAAAGAAATCTTTTGGATTTTAATTTTATTATCCGATATCTTTATTATTAACGCCTAATTAATATTAACAAGCGATGATGCGGGTTTGCTATATCAAAGGAATGGGGGAGCAATCCTGAAAGGCAAGGAGGGTGGGGGCAATTCTAATCTCTGGGGGGAGTTGGTTCCAGAGGGCCGGGGCCGCCACAGAGAAGGTCCCGCCATCACATTCACCCTGCTATGCCTGATTCAGCATTGTTAATGATAGAAAGCTGCCCTCCGGTGGTCACGTCCAGTATTTTGCGGAGGCAAAAAGAAATCTATTGGATTTTAATTTTATTATCCGATATCTTTATTATTAACGCCTTATTAATATTAACAAGCGATGATGCGGGTTTGCTACATCAAAGGAATGGGGGAGCAATCCTGAAAGAGGAGGAGGGTGGGGGCAATTCTAATCTCTGGGGGGAGTTGGTTCCAGAGGGCCGGGGCCGCCACAGAGAAGGTCCCGCCATCACATTAACCCCGCTATGCCTGATTCAGTATTGTTAATGATAGAAACCTGCCCTCCGGTGGTCACGTTCGGTATTTTGCGGAGGCAAAAAGAAATCTATTGGATTGTAATTTTATTATCCGATATCTTTATTATTAACGCCTTATTAATATTAACAAGCGATGATGCGGGTTTGCTACATCAAAGGAATGGGGGAGCAATCCTGAAAAGTAAGGAGGGTGGGGGCAATTCTAATCTTTGGGGGGAGTTGGTTCCAGAGGGCCGGGCCCTCCACAGAGAAGGTCCCGCCATCACGTTAACCCCGCTATGCCTGATTCAGCATTGTTAATGATGGAAACCTGCCCTCCGGTGGTCACGTCCGGTATTTTGCGGAGGCAAAAAGAAATCTATTGGATTGTAATTTTATTATTTGATATCTTTATTATTAACACCTTATTAATATTAACAAGCGATGATGCGGGTTTGCTACATCAAAGGAATGGGGGAGCAATCCTGAAAGGCAAGGAGGGTGGGGGCAATTCTAATCTCTGGGGGGAGTTGGTTCCAGAGGGCCGGGGCCGCCACAGAGAAGGTCCCGCCATCACATTCACCCTGCTATGCCTGATTCAGCATTGTTAATGATGGAAAGCTGCTCTCCGGTGGTCACGTCCGGTATTTTGCGGAGGGAAAAAGAAATCTTTTGGATTTTAATTTTATTATCCGATATCTTTATTATTAACGCCTAATTAATATTAACAAGCGATGATGCGGGTTTGCTACATCAAAGGAATGGGGGAGCAATCCTGAAAGGCAAGGAGGGTGGGGGCAATTCTAATCTCTGGGGGGAGTTGGTTCCAGAGGGCCGGGGCCGCCACAGAGAAGGTCCCGCCATCACATTCACCCTGCTATGCCTGATTCAGCATTGTTAATGATAGAAAGCTGCCCTCCGGTGGTCACGTCCAGTATTTTGCGGAGGCAAAAAGAAATCTATTGGATTTTAATTTTATTATCCGATATCTTTATTATTAACGCCTTATTAATATTAACAAGCGATGATGCGGGTTTGCTACATCAAAGGAATGGGGGAGCAATCCTGAAAGAGGAGGAGGGTGGGGGCAATTCTAATCTCTGGGGGGAGTTGGTTCCAGAGGGCCGGGGCCGCCACAGAGAAGGTCCCGCCATCACATTAACCCCGCTATGCCTGATTCAGTATTGTTAATGATAGAAACCTGCCCTCCGGTGGTCACGTTCGGTATTTTGCGGAGGCAAAAAGAAATCTATTGGATTGTAATTTTATTATCCGATATCTTTATTATTAACGCCTTATTAATATTAACAAGCGATGATGCGGGTTTGCTACATCAAAGGAATGGGGGAGCAATCCTGAAAAGTAAGGAGGGTGGGGGCAATTCTAATCTCTGGGGGGAGTTGGTTCCAGAGGGCCGGGCCCTCCACAGAGAAGGTCCCGCCATCACATTAACCCCGCTATGCCTGATTCAGCATTGTTAATGATAGAAACCTGCCCTCCGGTGGTCACGTCCAGTATTTTGCGGAGGCAAAAAGAAATCTATTGGATTTTAATTTTATTATCCGATATCTTTATTATTAACGCCTTATTAATATTAACAAGCGATGATGCGGGTTTGCTACATCAAAGGAATGGGGGAGCAATCCTGAAAGAGAAGGAGGGTGGGGGCAATTCTAATCTCTGGGGGGAGTTGGTTCCAGAGGGCCGGGGCCGCCACAGAGAAGGTCCCGCCATCACATTAACCCCGCTATGCCTGATTCAGTATTGTTAATGATAGAAACCTGCCCTCCGGTGGTCACGTTCGGTATTTTGCGGAGGCAAAAAGAAATCTATTGGATTTTAATTTTATTATCCGATATCTTTATTATTAACGCCTTATTAATATTAACAAGCGATGATGCGGGTTTGCTACATCAAAGGAATGGGGGAGCAATCCTGAAAGAGAAGGAGGGTGGGGGCAATTCTAATCTCTGGGGGGAGTTGGTTCCAGAGGGCCGGGGCCGCCACAGAGAAGGTCCCGCCATCACATTAACCCCGCTATGCCTGATTCAGCATTGTTAATGATAGAAACCTGCCCTCCAGTGGTCACGTCCGGTATTTTGCGGAGGCAAAAAGAAATCTATTGGATTGTAATTTTATTATCCGATATCTTTATTATTAACGCCTTATTAATATTAACAAGCGATGATGCGGGTTTGCTACATCAAAGGAATGGGGGAGCAATCCTGAAAAGTAAGGAGGGTGGGGGCAATTCTAATCTCTGGGGGGAGTTGGTTCCAGAGGGCCGGGCCCTCCACAGAGAAGGTCCCGCCATCACATTAACCCCGCTATGCCTGATTCAGCATTGTTAATGATAGAAACCTGCCCTCCGGTGGTCACGTCCGGTATTTTGCGGAGGCAAAAAGAAATCTATTGGATTGTAATTTTATTATCTGATATCTTTATTATTAACGCCTAATTAATATTAACAAGCGATGATGCGGGTTTGCTATATCAAAGGAATGGGGGAGCAATCCTGAAAGGCAAGGAGGGTGGGGGCAATTCTAATCTCTGGGGAGAGTTGGTTCCAGAGGGCCGGGGCCTCCACAGAGAAGGTCCTGCCATCACGTTAACCCCGCTATGCCTGATTCAGCATTGTTAATGATGGGAAACCTGCCCTCCGGTGGTCACGTCCGGTATTTTGCGGAGGCAAAAAGAAATCTATTGGATTGTAATTTTATTATTCGATATCTTTATTATTAACACCTTATTAATATTAACAAGCGATGATGCGGGTTTGCTACATCAAAGGAATGGGGGAGCAATCCTGAAAGGCAAGGAGGGTGGGGGCAATTCTAATCTCTGGGGGGAGTTGGTTCCAGAGGGCCGGGGCCGCCACAGAGAAGGTCCCGCCATCACATTCACCCTGCTATGCCTGATTCAGCATTGTTAATGATAGAAAGCTGCCCTCCGGTGGTCACGTCCGGTATTTTGCGGAGGCAAAAAGAAATCTATTGGATTTTAATTTTATTATCCAATATCTTTATTATTAAGGCCTTATTAATATTAACAAGCAATGATGCGGGTTTGCTACATCAAAGGAATGGGGGAGCAATCCTGAAAGGCAAGGAGGGTGGGGGCGATTCTAATCTCTGGGGGGGAGTTGGTTCCAGAGGGCCGGGGCCGCCACAGAGAAGGTCCCGCCATCACGTTAACCCCGCTATGCCTGATTCAGCATTGTTAATGATGGAAAGCTGCTCTCCGGTGGTCACGTCCGGTATTTTGCGGAGGGAAAAAGAAATCTTTTGGATTTTAATTTTATTATCCGATATCTTTATTATTAACGCCTAATTAATATTAACAAGCGATGATGCGGGTTTGCTACATCAAAGGAATGGGGGAGCAATCCTGAAAGGCAAGGAGGGTGGGGGCAATTCTAATCTCTGGGGGGAGTTGGTTCCAGAGGGCCGGGGCCGCCACAGAGAAGGTCCCGCCATCACATTCACCCTGCTATGCCTGATTCAGCATTGTTAATGATAGAAAGCTGCCCTCCGGTGGTCACGTCCGGTATTTTGCGGAGGCAAAAAGAAATCTATTGGATTTTAATTTTATTATCCAATATCTTTATTATTAAGGCCTTATTAATATTAACAAGCGATGATGCGGGTTTGCTACATCAAAGGAATGGGGGAGCAATCCTGAAAGGCAAGGAGGGTGGGGGCGATTCTAATCTCTGGGGGGGAGTTGGTTCCAGAGGGCCGGGGCCGCCACAGAGAAGGTCCCGCCATCACGTTAACCCCGCTATGCCTGATTCAGCATTGTTAATGATGGAAAGCTGCTCTCCGGTGGTCACGTCCGGTATTTTGCGGAGGGAAAAAGAAATCTTTTGGATTTTAATTTTATTATCCGATATCTTTATTATTAACGCCTAATTAATATTAACAAGCGATGATGCGGGTTTGCTACATCAAAGGAATGGGGGAGCAATCCTGAAAGGCAAGGAGGGTGGGGGCAATTCTAATCTCTGGGGGGAGTTGGTTCCAGAGGGCCGGGGCCGCCACAGAGAAGGTCCCGCCATCACATTCACCCTGCTATGCCTGATTCAGCATTGTTAATGATAGAAAGCTGCCCTCCGGTGGTCACGTCCAGTATTTTGCGGAGGCAAAAAGAAATCTATTGGATTTTAATTTTATTATCCGATATCTTTATTATTAACGCCTTATTAATATTAACAAGCGATGATGCGGGTTTGCTACATCAAAGGAATGGGGGAGCAATCCTGAAAGAGGAGGAGGGTGGGGGCAATTCTAATCTCTGGGGGGAGTTGGTTCCAGAGGGCCGGGGCCGCCACAGAGAAGGTCCCGCCATCACATTAACCCCGCTATGCCTGATTCAGTATTGTTAATGATAGAAACCTGCCCTCCGGTGGTCACGTTCGGTATTTTGCGGAGGCAAAAAGAAATCTATTGGATTGTAATTTTATTATCCGATATCTTTATTATTAACGCCTTATTAATATTAACAAGCGATGATGCGGGTTTGCTACATCAAAGGAATCGGGGAGCAATCCTGAAAAGTAAGGAGGGTGGGGGCAATTCTAATCTCTGGGGGGAGTTGGTTCCAGAGGGCCGGGCCCTCCACAGAGAAGGTCCCGCCATCACGTTAACCCCGCTATGCCTGATTCAGCATTGTTAATGATGGAAACCTGCCCTCCGGTGGTCACGTCCGGTATTTTGCGGAGGCAAAAAGAAATCTATTGGATTGTAATTTTATTATTCGATATCTTTATTATTAACACCTTATTAATATTAACAAGCGATGATGCGGGTTTGCTACATCAAAGGAATGGGGGAGCAATCCTGAAAGGCAAGGAGGGTGGGGGCAATTCTAATCTCTGGGGGGAGTTGGTTCCAGAGGGCCGGGGCCGCCACAGAGAAGGTCCCGCCATCACATTCACCCTGCTATGCCTGATTCAGCATTGTTAATGATGGAAAGCTGCTCTCCGGTGGTCACGTCCGGTATTTTGCGGAGGGAAAAAGAAATCTTTTGGATTTTAATTTTATTATCCGATATCTTTATTATTAACGCCTAATTAATATTAACAAGCGATGATGCGGGTTTGCTACATCAAAGGAATGGGGGAGCAATCCTGAAAGGCAAGGAGGGTGGGGGCAATTCTAATCTCTGGGGGGAGTTGGTTCCAGAGGGCCGGGGCCGCCACAGAGAAGGTCCCGCCATCACATTCACCCTGCTATGCCTGATTCAGCATTGTTAATGATAGAAAGCTGCCCTCCGGTGGTCACGTCCAGTATTTTGCGGAGGCAAAAAGAAATCTATTGGATTTTAATTTTATTATCCGATATCTTTATTATTAACGCCTTATTAATATTAACAAGCGATGATGCGGGTTTGCTACATCAAAGGAATGGGGGAGCAATCCTGAAAGAGGAGGAGGGTGGGGGCAATTCTAATCTCTGGGGGGAGTTGGTTCCAGAGGGCCGGGGCCGCCACAGAGAAGGTCCCGCCATCACATTAACCCCGCTATGCCTGATTCAGTATTGTTAATGATAGAAACCTGCCCTCCGGTGGTCACGTTCGGTATTTTGCGGAGGCAAAAAGAAATCTATTGGATTGTAATTTTATTATCCGATATCTTTATTATTAACGCCTTATTAATATTAACAAGCGATGATGCGGGTTTGCTACATCAAAGGAATGCGGGAGCAATCCTGAAAAGTAAGGAGGGTGGGGGCAATTCTAATCTCTGGGGGGAGTTGGTTCCAGAGGGCCGGGCCCTCCACAGAGAAGGTCCCGCCATCACATTAACCCCGCTATGCCTGATTCAGCATTGTTAATGATAGAAACCTGCCCTCCGGTGGTCACGTCCAGTATTTTGCGGAGGCAAAAAGAAATCTATTGGATTTTAATTTTATTATCCGATATCTTTATTATTAACGCCTTATTAATATGAACAAGCGATGATGCGGGTTTGCTACATCAAAGGAATGGGGGAGCAATCCTGAAAGAGAAGGAGGGTGGGGGCAATTCTAATCTCTGGGGGGAGTTGGTTCCAGAGGGCCGGGGCCGCCACAGAGAAGGTCCCGCCATCACATTAACCCCGCTATGCCTGATTCAGTATTGTTAATGATAGAAACCTGCCCTCCGGTGGTCACGTTCGGTATTTTGCGGAGGCAAAAAGAAATCTATTGGATTGTAATTTTATTATCCGATATCTTTATTATTAACACCTTATTAATATTAACAAGCGATGATGCGGGTTTGCTACATCAAAGGAATGGGGGAGCAATCCTGAAAAGTAAGGAGGGTGGGGGCAATTCTAATCTCTGGGGGGAGTTGGTTCCAGAGGGCCGGGCCCTCCACAGAGAAGGTCCCGCCATCACATTAACCCCGCTATGCCTTATTCAGCATTGTTAATGATAGAAACCTGCCCTCCGGTGGTCACGTCCAGTATTTTGCGGAGGCAAAAAGAAATCTATTGGATTTTAATTTTATTATCCGATATCTTTATTATTAACGCCTTATTAATATTAACAAGCGATGATGCGGGTTTGCTACATCAAAGGAATGGGGGAGCAATCCTGAAAGAGAAGGAGGGTGGGGGCAATTCTAATCTCTGGGGGGAGTTGGTTCCAGAGGGCCGGGGCCGCCACAGAGAAGGTCCCGCCATCACATTAACCCCGCTATGCCTGATTCAGCATTGTTAATGATAGAAACCTGCCCTCCAGTGGTCACGTCCGGTATTTTGCGGAGGCAAAAAGAAATCTATTGGATTGTAATTTTATTATCCGATATCTTTATTATTAACGCCTTATTAATATTAACAAGCGATGATGCGGGTTTGCTACATCAAAGGAATGGGGGAGCAATCCTGAAAGGCAAGGAGGGTGGGGGCGATTCTAATCTCTGGGGGGGAGTTGGTTCCAGAGGGCCGGGGCCGCCACAGAGAAGGTCCCGCCATCACGTTAACCCCGCTATGCCTGATTCAGCATTGTTAATGATGGAAAGCTGCTCTCCGGTGGTCACGTCCGGTATTTTGCGGAGGGAAAAAGAAATCTTTTGGATTTTAATTTTATTATCCGATATCTTTATTATTAACGCCTAATTAATATTAACAAGCGATGATGCGGGTTTGCTACATCAAAGGAATGGGGGAGCAATCCTGAAAGGCAAGGAGGGTGGGGGCAATTCTAATCTCTGGGGGGAGTTGGTTCCAGAGGGCCGGGGCCGCCACAGAGAAGGTCCCGCCATCACATTCACCCTGCTATGCCTGATTCAGCATTGTTAATGATAGAAAGCTGCCCTCCGGTGGTCACGTCCAGTATTTTGCGGAGGCAAAAAGAAATCTATTGGATTTTAATTTTATTATCCGATATCTTTATTATTAACGCCTTATTAATATTAACAAGCGATGATGCGGGTTTGCTACATCAAAGGAATGGGGGAGCAATCCTGAAAGAGGAGGAGGGTGGGGGCAATTCTAATCTCTGGGGGGAGTTGGTTCCAGAGGGCCGGGGCCGCCACAGAGAAGGTCCCGCCATCACATTAACCCCGCTATGCCTGATTCAGTATTGTTAATGATAGAAACCTGCCCTCCGGTGGTCACGTTCGGTATTTTGCGGAGGCAAAAAGAAATCTATTGGATTGTAATTTTATTATCCGATATCTTTATTATTAACACCTTATTAATATTAACAAGCGATGATGCGGGTTTGCTACATCAAAGGAATGGGGGAGCAATCCTGAAAAGTAAGGAGGGTGGGGGCAATTCTAATCTCTGGGGGGAGTTGGTTCCAGAGGGCCGGGCCCTCCACAGAGAAGGTCCCGCCATCACATTAACCCCGCTATGCCTTATTCAGCATTGTTAATGATAGAAACCTGCCCTCCGGTGGTCACGTCCAGTATTTTGCGGAGGCAAAAAGAAATCTATTGGATTTTAATTTTATTATCCGATATCTTTATTATTAACGCCTTATTAATATTAACAAGCGATGATGCGGGTTTGCTACATCAAAGGAATGGGGGAGCAATCCTGAAAGAGAAGGAGGGTGGGGGCAATTCTAATCTCTGGGGGGAGTTGGTTCCAGAGGGCCGGGGCCGCCACAGAGAAGGTCCCGCCATCACATTAACCCCGCTATGCCTGATTCAGCATTGTTAATGATAGAAACCTGCCCTCCAGTGGTCACGTCCGGTATTTTGCGGAGGCAAAAAGAAATCTATTGGATTGTAATTTTATTATCCGATATCTTTATTATTAACGCCTTATTAATATTAACAAGCGATGATGCGGGTTTGCTACATCAAAGGAATGGGGGAGCAATCCTGAAAGGCAAGGAGGGTGGGGGCGATTCTAATCTCTGGGGGGGAGTTGGTTCCAGAGGGCCGGGGCCGCCACAGAGAAGGTCCCGCCATCACGTTAACCCCGCTATGCCTGATTCAGCATTGTTAATGATGGAAAGCTGCTCTCCGGTGGTCACGTCCGGTATTTTGCGGAGGGAAAAAGAAATCTTTTGGATTTTAATTTTATTATCCGATATCTTTATTATTAACGCCTAATTAATATTAACAAGCGATGATGCGGGTTTGCTACATCAAAGGAATGGGGGAGCAATCCTGAAAGGCAAGGAGGGTGGGGGCAATTCTAATCTCTGGGGGGAGTTGGTTCCAGAGGGCCGGGGCCGCCACAGAGAAGGTCCCGCCATCACATTCACCCTGCTATGCCTGATTCAGCATTGTTAATGATAGAAAGCTGCCCTCCGGTGGTCACGTCCAGTATTTTGCGGAGGCAAAAAGAAATCTATTGGATTTTAATTTTATTATCCGATATCTTTATTATTAACGCCTTATTAATATTAACAAGCGATGATGCGGGTTTGCTACATCAAAGGAATGGGGGAGCAATCCTGAAAGAGGAGGAGGGTGGGGGCAATTCTAATCTCTGGGGGGAGTTGGTTCCAGAGGGCCGGGGCCGCCACAGAGAAGGTCCCGCCATCACATTAACCCCGCTATGCCTGATTCAGTATTGTTAATGATAGAAACCTGCCCTCCGGTGGTCACGTTCGGTATTTTGCGGAGGCAAAAAGAAATCTATTGGATTGTAATTTTATTATCCGATATCTTTATTATTAACGCCTTATTAATATTAACAAGCGATGATGCGGGTTTGCTACATCAAAGGAATGGGGGAGCAATCCTGAAAAGTAAGGAGGGTGGGGGCAATTCTAATCTCTGGGGGGAGTTGGTTCCAGAGGGCCGGGCCCTCCACAGAGAAGGTCCCGCCATCACGTTAACCCCGCTATGCCTGATTCAGCATTGTTAATGATGGAAACCTGCCCTCCGGTGGTCACGTCCGGTATTTTGCGGAGGCAAAAAGAAATCTATTGGATTGTAATTTTATTATTCGATATCTTTATTATTAACACCTTATTAATATTAACAAGCGATGATGCGGGTTTGCTACATCAAAGGAATGGGGGAGCAATCCTGAAAGGCAAGGAGGGTGGGGGCAATTCTAATCTCTGGGGGGAGTTGGTTCCAGAGGGCCGGGGCCGCCACAGAGAAGGTCCCGCCATCACATTCACCCTGCTATGCCTGATTCAGCATTGTTAATGATGGAAAGCTGCTCTCCGGTGGTCACGTCCGGTATTTTGCGGAGGGAAAAAGAAATCTTTTGGATTTTAATTTTATTATCCGATATCTTTATTATTAACGCCTAATTAATATTAACAAGCGATGATGCGGGTTTGCTACATCAAAGGAATGGGGGAGCAATCCTGAAAGGCAAGGAGGGTGGGGGCAATTCTAATCTCTGGGGGGAGTTGGTTCCAGAGGGCCGGGGCCGCCACAGAGAAGGTCCCGCCATCACATTCACCCTGCTATGCCTGATTCAGCATTGTTAATGATAGAAAGCTGCCCTCCGGTGGTCACGTCCAGTATTTTGCGGAGGCAAAAAGAAATCTATTGGATTTTAATTTTATTATCCGATATCTTTATTATTAACGCCTTATTAATATTAACAAGCGATGATGCGGGTTTGCTACATCAAAGGAATGGGGGAGCAATCCTGAAAGAGGAGGAGGGTGGGGGCAATTCTAATCTCTGGGGGGAGTTGGTTCCAGAGGGCCGGGGCCGCCACAGAGAAGGTCCCGCCATCACATTAACCCCGCTATGCCTGATTCAGTATTGTTAATGATAGAAACCTGCCCTCCGGTGGTCACGTTCGGTATTTTGCGGAGGCAAAAAGAAATCTATTGGATTGTAATTTTATTATCCGATATCTTTATTATTAACGCCTTATTAATATTAACAAGCGATGATGCGGGTTTGCTACATCAAAGGAATGGGGGAGCAATCCTGAAAAGTAAGGAGGGTGGGGGCAATTCTAATCTCTGGGGGGAGTTGGTTCCAGAGGGCCGGGCCCTCCACAGAGAAGGTCCCGCCATCACATTAACCCCGCTATGCCTGATTCAGCATTGTTAATGATAGAAACCTGCCCTCCGGTGGTCACGTCCAGTATTTTGCGGAGGCAAAAAGAAATCTATTGGATTTTAATTTTATTATCCGATATCTTTATTATTAACGCCTTATTAATATTAACAAGCGATGATGCGGGTTTGCTACATCAAAGGAATGGGGGAGCAATCCTGAAAGAGAAGGAGGGTGGGGGCAATTCTAATCTCTGGGGGGAGTTGGTTCCAGAGGGCCGGGGCCGCCACAGAGAAGGTCCCGCCATCACATTAACCCCGCTATGCCTGATTCAGTATTGTTAATGATAGAAACCTGCCCTCCGGTGGTCACGTTCGGTATTTTGCGGAGGCAAAAAGAAATCTATTGGATTGTAATTTTATTATCCGATATCTTTATTATTAACACCTTATTAATATTAACAAGCGATGATGCGGGTTTGCTACATCAAAGGAATGGGGGAGCAATCCTGAAAAGTAAGGAGGGTGGGGGCAATTCTAATCTCTGGGGGGAGTTGGTTCCAGAGGGCCGGGCCCTCCACAGAGAAGGTCCCGCCATCACATTAACCCCGCTATGCCTGATTCAGCATTGTTAATGATAGAAACCTGCCCTCCGGTGGTCACGTCCAGTATTTTGCGGAGGCAAAAAGAAATCTATTGGATTTTAATTTTATTATCCGATATCTTTATTATTAACGCCTTATTAATATTAACAAGCGATGATGCGGGTTTGCTACATCAAAGGAATGGGGGAGCAATCCTGAAAGAGAAGGAGGGTGGGGGCAATTCTAATCTCTGGGGGGAGTTGGTTCCAGAGGGCCGGGGCCGCCACAGAGAAGGTCCCGCCATCACATTAACCCCGCTATGCCTGATTCAGTATTGTTAATGATAGAAACCTGCCCTCCGGTGGTCACGTTCGGTATTTTGCGGAGGCAAAAAGAAATCTATTGGATTGTAATTTTATTATCCGATATCTTTATTATTAACACCTTATTAATATTAACAAGCGATGATGCGGGTTTGCTACATCAAAGGAATGGGGGAGCAATCCTGAAAAGTAAGGAGGGTGGGGGCAATTCTAATCTCTGGGGGGAGTTGGTTCCAGAGGGCCGGGCCCTCCACAGAGAAGGTCCCGCCATCACATTAACCCCGCTATGCCTGATTCAGCATTGTTAATGATAGAAACCTGCCCTCCGGTGGTCACCTCCAGTATTTTGCGGAGGCAAAAAGAAATCTATTGGATTTTAATTTTATTATCCGATATCTTTATTATTAACGCCTTATTAATATTAACAAGCGATGATGCGGGTTTGCTACATCAAAGGAATGGGGGAGCAATCCTGAAAGAGAAGGAGGGTGGGGGCAATTCTAATCTCTGGGGGGAGTTGGTTCCAGAGGGCCGGGGCCGCCACAGAGAAGGTCCCGCCATCACATTAACCCCGCTATGCCTGATTCAGCATTGTTAATGATAGAAACCTGCCCTCCAGTGGTCACGTCCGGTATTTTGCGGAGGCAAAAAGAAATCTATTGGATTGTAATTTTATTATCCGATATCTTTATTATTAACGCCTTATTAATATTAACAAGCGATGATGCGGGTTTGCTACATCAAAGGAATGGGGGAGCAATCCTGAAAAGTAAGGAGGGTGGGGGCAATTCTAATCTCTGGGGGGAGTTGGTTCCAGAGGGCTGGGCCCTCCACAGAGAAGGTCCTGCCATCACGTTAACCCTGCTATGCCTGATTCAGCATTGTTAATGATGGGAAACCTGCCCTCCGGTGGTCACGTCCGGTATTTTGCGGAGGCAAAAAGAAATCTATTGGATTTTAATTTTATTATCCGATATCCTTATTATTAACGGCTAATTAATATTAACAAGCGATGATGCGGGTTTGCTACATCAAAGGAATGGGGGAGCAATCCTGAAAGGCAAGGAGGGTGGGGGCAATTCTAATCTCTGGGGGGAGTTGGTTCCAGAGGGCCGGGGCCGCCACAGAGAAGGTCCCGCCATCACATTCACCCTGCTATGCCTGATTCAGCATTGTTAATGATAGAAAGCTGCCCTCCGGTGGTCACGTCCGGTATTTTGCGGAGGCAAAAAGAAATCTATTGGATTTTAATTTTATTATCCAATATCTTTATTATTAACGCCTTATTAATATTAACAAGCGATGATGCGGGTTTGCTACATCAAAGGAATGGGGGAGCAATCCTGAAAGGCAAGGAGGGTGGGGGCAATTCTAATCTCTGCGGGGAGTTGGTTCCAGAGGGCCAGGGCCGCCACAGAGAAGGTCCCGCCATCACGTTAACCCCGCTATGCCTGATTCAGCATTGTTAATGATGGAAAGCTGCCCTCCGGTGGTCACGTCCGGTGTTTCGCGGAGGAGAAAAGAAATCTCGGATTTTAATTTTATTATCCGATATCGTTATTAATAACGCCTTATTAACATCAACAAGCGATGATGCGGGTTGGCTACGTCAAAGGAATGGGGGAGCAGTCCTGAAAGGCAAGGAGGGTGGGGGCAATTCTAATCTCTGGGGGGAGTTGGTTCCAGAGGGCCGGGGCCACCACAGAGAAGGTCCCGCCGTCACATTAACCCCGCTATGCCTGACTCGGCATTGTTAACGATAGAAACCTGCCCTCCGGTGGTCACGTCCGGTGTTTCACGGAGGCGAAAAGAAATCTCGGATTTTAATTTTATTATCCGATATCGTTATTATTAACGCCTTACTAACATCAACAAGCGATGATGCGGGTTGGCTACATCAAAGGAATGGGGGAGCAGTCCTGAAAGGCAAGGAGGGTGGGGGCAATTCTAATCTCTGGGGGGAGTTGGTTCCAGAGGGCCGGGGCCGCCACAGAGAAGGTCCCGCCGTCACATTAACCCCGCTATGCCTGACTCGGCATTGTTAATGATAGAAACCTGCCCTCCGGTGGTCACGTCCGGTGTTTCGCGGAGGCGAAAAGAAATCTCGGATATTAATTTTATTATCCAATATCGTTATTATTAACGACTTACTAACATCAACAAGCGGGTTGGCTACATCAAAGGAATGGGGGACCAATCCTGAAAGGCAAGGAGGGTGGGGGCAATTCTAATCTCTGGGGGGAGTTGGTTCCAGAGGGCCGGGGCCGCCACAGAGAAGGTCCCGCCATCACATTAACCCCGCTATGCCTGACTCGGCATTGTTAATGATAGAAACCTGCCCTCCGGTGGTCACGTCCGGTGTTTCGCGGAGGCGAAAAGAAATCTATTGGATTTTAATTTTATTATCCGATATCTTTATTATTAACGCCTTATTAATATTAACAAGCGATGATGCGGGTTTGCTACATCAAAGGAATGGGGGAGCAATCCTGAAAGGCAAGGAGGGTGGGGGCAATTCTAATCTCTGGGGGGAGTTGGTTCCAGAGGGCCGGGGCCGCCACAGAGAAGGTCCCGCCATCACGTTAACCCCGCTATGCCTGATTCAGCATTGTTAATGATGGAAAGCTGCCCTCCGGTGGTCACGTCCGGTATTTTGCAGAGGCAGAAAGAAATCTATTGGATTGTAATTTTATTATTCGATATCTTTATTATTAACGCCTTATTAATATTAACAAGCGATGATGCGGGTTTGCTACATCAAAGGAATGGGGGAGCAATCCTGAAAGGCAAGGAGGGTGGGGGCAATTCTAATCTCTGGGGAGAGTTGGTTCCAGACGGCCGGGGCCTCCACAGAGAAGGTCCCGCCATCACATTAACCCCGCTATGCCTGATTCAGCATTGTTAATGATGGGAAACCTTCCCTCCAGTGGTCACGTCCGGTATTTTGCGGAGGCAAAAAGAAATCTATTGGATTGTAATTTTATTATCCGATATCTTTATTATTAACACCTTATTAATATTAACAAGCGATGATGCGGGTTTGCTACATCAAAGGAATAGGGGAGCTATCCTGAAAAGCAAGGTGGGTGGGGGCAATTCTAATCTCTGGGGAGAGTTGGTTCCAGAGGGCCGGGGCCTCCACAGAGAAGGTCCCGCCATCACATTAACCCTGCTATGCCTGATTCAGCATTGTTAATGATGGGAAACCTGCCCTCCGGTGGTCACGTCCGGTATTTTGCGGAGGGAAAAAGAAATCTATTGGATTTTAATTTTATTATCCGATATCTTTATTATTAACGCCTAATTAATATTAACAAGCGATGATGCGGGTTTGCTACATCAAAGGAATGGGGGAGCAATCCTGAAAGGCAAGGAGGGTGGGGGCAATTCTAATCTCTGGGGGGAGTTGGTTCCATAGGGCCGGGGCCGCCACAGAGAAGGTCCCGCCATCACATTCACCCTGCTATGCCTGATTCAGCATTGTTAATGATAGAAAGCTGCCCTCCAGTGGTCACGTCCGGTATTTTGCGGAGGCAAAAAGAAATCTATTGGATTGTAATTTTATTATTCGATATCTTTATTATTAACGCCTTATTAATATTAACAAGCGATGATGCGGGTTTGCTACATCAAAGGAATAGGGGAGCTATCCTGAAAAGCAAGGAGGGTGGGGGCAATTCTAATCTCTGGGGAGAGTTGGTTCCAGAGGGCCGGGGCCTCCACAGAGAAGGTCCCGCCATCACATTAACCCTGCTATGCCTGATTCAGCATTGTTAATGATGGGAAACCTGCCCTCCGGTGGTCACGTCCGGTATTTTGCGGAGGGAAAAAGAAATCTATTGGATTTTAATTTTATTATCCGATATCTTTATTATTAACGCCTAATTAATATTAACAAGCGATGATGCGGGTTTGCTACATCAAAGGAATGGGGGAGCAATCCTGAAAGGCAAGGAGGGTGGGGGCAATTCTAATCTCTGGGGGGAGTTGGTTCCAGAGGGCCGGGGCCGCCACAGAGAAGGTCCCGCCATCACATTCACCCTGCTATGCCTGATTCAGCATTGTTAATGATAGAAAGCTGCCCTCCGGTGGTCACGTCCGGTATTTTGCGGAGGCAAAAAGAAATCTATTGGATTTTAATTTTATTATCCGATATCTTTATTATTAACGCCTTATTAATATTAACAAGCGATGATGCGGGTTTGCTACATCAAAGGAATGGGGGAGCAATCCTGAAAGAGAAGGAGGGTGGGGGCAATTCTAATCTCTGGGGGGAGTTGGTTCCAGAGGGCCGGGCCCTCCACAGAGAAGGTCCCGCCATCACATTAACCCCGCTATGCCTGATTCAGCATTGTTAATGATAGAAACCTGCCCTCCGGTGGTCACGTCCGGTATTTTGCGGAGGCAAAAAGAAATCTATTGGATTGTAATTTTATTATCCGATATCTTTATTATTAACGCCTAATTAATATTAACAAGCGATGATGCGGGTTTGCTATATCAAAGGAATGGGGGAGCAATCCTGAAAGGCAAGGAGGGTGGGGGCAATTCTAATCTCTGGGGAGAGTTGGTTCCAGAGGGCCGGGGCCTCCGCAGAGAAGGTCCTGCCATCACGTTAACCCCGCTATGCCTGATTCAGCATTGTTAATGATGGGAAACCTGCCCTCCGGTGGTCACGTCCGGTATTTTGCGGAGGCAAAAAGAAATCTATTGGATTTTAATTTTATTATCTGATATCTTTATTATTAACGCCTAATAAATATTAACAAGCGATGATGCGGGTTTGCTACATCAAAGGAATGGGGGAGCAATCCTGAAAGGCAAGGAGGGTGGGGGCAATTCTAATCTCTGGGGGGAGTTGGTTCCAGAGGGCCGGGGCCGCCACAGAGAAGGTCCCGCCATCACATTCACCCTGCTATGCCTGATTCAGCATTGTTAATGATAGAAAGCTGCCCTCCGGTGGTCACGTCCGGTATTTTGCGGAGGCAAAAAGAAATCTATTGGATTTTAATTTTATTATCCGATATCTTTATTATTAACGCCTTATTAATATTAACAAGCGATGATGCGGGTTGGCTACATCAAAGGAATGGGGGAGCAATCCTGAAAGAGAAGGAGGGTGGGGGCAATTCTAATCTCTGGGGGGAGTTGGTTCCAGAGGGCCGGGCCCTCCACAGAGAAGGTCCCGCCATCACATTAACCCCGCTATGCCTGATTCAGCATTGTTAATGATAGAAACCTGCCCTCCGGTGGTCACGTCCGGTATTTTGCGGAGGCAAAAAGAAATCTATTGGATTGTAATTTTATTATCCGATATCTTTATTATTAACGCCTAATTAATATTAACAAGCGATGATGCGGGTTTGCTATATCAAAGGAATGGGGGAGCAATCCTGAAAGGCAAGGAGGGTGGGGGCAATTCTAATCTCTGGGGAGAGTTGGTTCCAGAGGGCCGGGGCCTCCACAGAGAAGGTCCTGCCATCACGTTAACCCCGCTATGCCTGATTCAGCATTGTTAATGATGGGAAACCTGCCCTCCGGTGGTCACGTCCGGTATTTTGCGGAGGCAAAAAGAAATCTATTGGATTTTAATTTTATTATCTGATATCTTTATTATTAACGCCTAATAAATATTAACAAGCGATGATGCGGGTTTGCTACATCAAAGGAATGGGGGAGCAATCCTGAAAGGCAAGGAGGGTGGGGGCAATTCTAATCTCTGGGGGGAGTTGGTTCCAGAGGGCCGGGGCCGCCACAGAGAAGGTCCCGCCATCACATTCACCCTGCTATGCCTGATTCAGCATTGTTAATGATAGAAAGCTGCCCTCCGGTGGTCACGTCCGGTATTTTGCGGAGGCAAAAAGAAATCTATTGGATTTTAATTTTATTATCCAATATCTTTATTATTAACGCCTTATTAATATTAACAAGCGATGATGCGGGTTTGCTACATCAAAGGAATGGGGGAGCAATCCTGAAAGGCAAGGAGGGTGGGGGCAATTCTAATCACTGGGGGGAGTTGGTTCCAGAGGGCCGGGGCCGCCACAGAGAAGGTCCCGCCATCACATTAACCCCGCTATGCCTGATTCAGCATTGTTAATGATAGAAAGCTGCCCTCCGGTGGTCACGTCCGGTATTTTGCGGAGGCAAAAAGAAATCTTTTGGATTGTAATTTTATTATCCGATATCTTTATTATTAACGCCTAATTAATATTAACAAGCGATGATGCGGGTTTGCTATATCAAAGGAATGGGGGAGCAATCCTGAAAGGCAAGGAGGGTGGGGGCAATTCTAATCTCTGGGGAGAGTTGGTTCCAGAGGGCCGGGGCCTCCACAGAGAAGGTCCTGCCATCACGTTAACCCCGCTATGCCTGATTCAGCATTGTTAATGATGGGAAACCTGCCCTCCGGTGGTCACGTCCGGTATTTTGCGGAGGCAAAAAGAAATCTATTGGATTTTAATTTTATTATCTGATATCTTTATTATTAACGCCTAATAAATATTAACAAGCGATGATGCGGGTTTGCTACATCAAAGGAATGGGGGAGCAATCCTGAAAGGCAAGGAGGGTGGGGGCAATTCTAATCTCTGGGGGGAGTTGGTTCCAGAGGGCCGGGGCCGCCACAGAGAAGGTCCCGCCATCACATTCACCCTGCTATGCCTGATTCAGCATTGTTAATGATAGAAAGCTGCCCTCCGGTGGTCACGTCCGGTATTTTGCGGAGGCAAAAAGAAATCTATTGGATTTTAATTTTATTATCCAATATCTTTATTATTAAGGCCTTATTAATATTAACAAGCGATGATGCGGGTTTGCTACATCAAAGGAATGGGGGAGCAATCCTGAAAGGCAAGGAGGGTGGGGGCAATTCTAATCTCTGGGGGGAGTTGGTTCCAGAGGGCCGGGGCCGCCACAGAGAAGGTCCCGCCATCACGTTAACCCCGCTATGTCTGATTCAGCATTGTTAATGATGGAAAGCTGCCCTCCGGTGGTCACGTCCGGTATTTTGCGGAGGCAAAAAGAAATCTATTGGATTGTAATTTTATTATTCGATATCTTTATTATTAACGCCTTATTAATATTAACAAGCGATGATGCGGGTTTGCTACATCAAAGGAATGGGGGAGCAATCCTGAAAGGCAAGGAGGGTGGGGGCAATTCTAATCTCTGGGGAGAGTTGGTTCCAGACGGCCGGGGCCTCCACAGAGAAGGTCCCGCCATCACGTTAACCCCGCTATGCCTGCTTCAGCATTGTTAATGATGGGAAACCTGCCCTCCGGTGGTCACGTCCGGTATTTTGCGGAGGCAAAAAGAAATCTATTGGATTGTAATTTTATTATCCGATATCTTTATTATTAACACCTTATTAATATTAACAAGCGATGATGCGGGTTTGCTACATCAAAGGAATGGGGGAGCAATCCTGAAAGGCAAGGAGGGTGGGGGCAATTCTAATCTCTGGGGAGAGTTGGTTCCAGAGGGCCGGGGCCTCCACAGAGAAGGTCCCGCCATCACATTAACCCTGCTATGCCTGATTCAGCATTGTTAATGATGGGAAACCTGCCCTCCGGTGGTCACGTCCGGTATTTTGCGGAGGGAAAAAGAAATCTTTTGGATTTTAATTTTATTATCCGATATCTTTATTATTAACGCCTTATTAATATTAACAAGCGATGATGCGGGTTTGCTACATCAAAGGAATGGGGGAGCAATCCTGAAAGAGGAGGAGGGTGGGGGCAATTCTAATCTCTGGGGGGAGGTGGTTCCAGAGGGCCGGGGCCGCCACAGAGAAGGTCCCGCCATCACATTAACCCCGCTATGCCTGATTCAGCATTGTTAATGATAGAAACCTGCCCTCCGGTGGTCACGTCCGGTATTTTGCGGAGGCAAAAAGAAATCTATTGGATTGTAATTTTATTATCCGATATCTTTATTATTAACGCCTTATTAATATTAACAAGCGATGATGCGGGTTTGCTACATCAAAGGAATGGGGGAGCAATCCTGAAAAGTAAGGAGGGTGGGGGCAATTCTAATCTCTGGGGGGAGTTGGTTCCAGAGGGCCGGGCCCTCCACAGAGAAGGTCCCGCCATCACATTAACCCCGCTATGCCTGATTCAGCATTGTTAATGATAGAAACCTGCCCTCCGGTGGTCACGTCCAGTATTTTGCGGAGGCAAAAAGAAATCTATTGGATTTTAATTTTATTATCCGATATCTTTATTATTAACGCCTTATTAATATTAACAAGCGATGATGCGGGTTTGCTACATCAAAGGAATGGGGGAGCAATCCTGAAAGAGAAGGAGGGTGGGGGCAATTCTAATCTCTGTGGGGAGTTGGTTCCAGAGGGCCGGGGCTGCCACAGAGAAGGTCCCGCCATCACATCAACCCCGCTATGCCTGATTCAGCATTGTTAATGATAGAAACCTGCCCTCCGGTGGTCACGTCCGGTATTTTGCGGAGGCAAAAAGAAATCTATTGGATTGTAATTTTATTATCCGATATCTTTATTATTAACGCCTTATTAATATTAACAAGCGATGATGCGGGTTTGCTACATCAAAGGAATGGGGGAGCAATCCTGAAAAGTAAGGAGGGTGGGGGCAATTCTAATCTCTGGGGGGAGTTGGTTCCAGAGGGCCGGGCCCTCCACAGAGAAGGTCCCGCCATCACATTAACCCCGCTATGCCTGATTCAGCATTGTTAATGATAGAAACCTGCCGTCCGGTGGTCACGTCCGGTATTTTGCGGAGGCAAAAAGAAATCTATTGGATTGTAATTTTATTATCCGATATCTTTATTATTAACGCCTTACTAACATCAACAAGCGATGATGCGGGTTGGCTACATCAAAGGAATGGGGGAGCAATCCTGAAAGGCAAGGAGGGTGGGGGCAATTCTAATCTCTGGGGAGAGTTGGTTCCAGAGGGCCGGGGCCTCCACAGAGAAGGTCCTGCCATCACCTTAACCCCGCTATGCCTGATTCAGCATTGTTAATGATGGGAAACCTGCCCTCCGGTGGTCACGTCCGGTATTTTGCGGAGGCAAAAAGAAATCTATTGGATTTTAATTTTATTATCTGATATCTTTATTATTAACGCCTAATAAATATTAACAAGCGATGATGCGGGTTTGCTACATCAAAGGAATGGGGGAGCAATCCTGAAAGGCAAGGAGGGTGGGGGCAATTCTAATCTCTGGGGGGAGTTGGTTCCAGAGGGCCGGGGCCGCCACAGAGAAGGTCCCGCCATCACATTCACCCTGCTATGCCTGATTCAGCATTGTTAATGATAGAAAGCTGCCCTCCGGTGGTCACGTCCGGTATTTTGCGGAGGCAAAAAGAAATCTATTGGATTTTAATTTTATTATCCAATATCTTTATTATTAAGGCCTTATTAATATTAACAAGCGATGATGCGGGTTTGCTACATCAAAGGAATGGGGGAGCAATCCTGAAAGGCAAGGAGGGTGGGGGCAATTCTAATCTCTGGGGGGAGTTGGTTCCAGAGGGCCGGGGCCGCCACAGAGAAGGTCCCGCCATCACGTTAACCCCGCTATGTCTGATTCAGCATTGTTAATGATGGAAAGCTGCCCTCCGGTGGTCACGTCCGGTATTTTGCGGAGGCAAAAAGAAATCTATTGGATTGTAATTTTATTATTCGATATCTTTATTATTAACGCCTTATTAATATTAACAAGCGATGATGCGGGTTTGCTACATCAAAGGAATGGGGGAGCAATCCTGAAAGGCAAGGAGGGTGGGGGCAATTCTAATCTCTGGGGAGAGTTGGTTCCAGACGGCCGGGGCCTCCACAGAGAAGGTCCCGCCATCACGTTAACCCCGCTATGCCTGCTTCAGCATTGTTAATGATGGGAAACCTGCCCTCCGGTGGTCACGTCCGGTATTTTGCGGAGGCAAAAAGAAATCTATTGGATTGTAATTTTATTATCCGATATCTTTATTATTAACACCTTATTAATATTAACAAGCGATGATGCGGGTTTGCTACATCAAAGGAATGGGGGAGCAATCCTGAAAGGCAAGGAGGGTGGGGGCAATTCTAATCTCTGGGGAGAGTTGGTTCCAGAGGGCCGGGGCCTCCACAGAGAAGGTCCCGCCATCACATTAACCCTGCTATGCCTGATTCAGCATTGTTAATGATGGGAAACCTGCCCTCCGGTGGTCACGTCCGGTATTTTGCGGAGGGAAAAAGAAATCTTTTGGATTTTAATTTTATTATCCGATATCTTTATTATTAACGCCTTATTAATATTAACAAGCGATGATGCGGGTTTGCTACATCAAAGGAATGGGGGAGCAATCCTGAAAGAGGAGGAGGGTGGGGGCAATTCTAATCTCTGGGGGGAGGTGGTTCCAGAGGGCCGGGGCCGCCACAGAGAAGGTCCCGCCATCACATTAACCCCGCTATGCCTGATTCAGCATTGTTAATGATAGAAACCTGCCCTCCGGTGGTCACGTCCGGTATTTTGCGGAGGCAAAAAGAAATCTATTGGATTGTAATTTTATTATCCGATATCTTTATTATTAACGCCTTATTAATATTAACAAGCGATGATGCGGGTTTGCTACATCAAAGGAATGGGGGAGCAATCCTGAAAAGTAAGGAGGGTGGGGGCAATTCTAATCTCTGGGGGGAGTTGGTTCCAGAGGGCCGGGCCCTCCACAGAGAAGGTCCCGCCATCACATTAACCCCGCTATGCCTGATTCAGCATTGTTAATGATAGAAACCTGCCCTCCGGTGGTCACGTCCAGTATTTTGCGGAGGCAAAAAGAAATCTATTGGATTTTAATTTTATTATCCGATATCTTTATTATTAACGCCTTATTAATATTAACAAGCGATGATGCGGGTTTGCTACATCAAAGGAATGGGGGAGCAATCCTGAAAGAGAAGGAGGGTGGGGGCAATTCTAATCTCTGTGGGGAGTTGGTTCCAGAGGGCCGGGGCTGCCACAGAGAAGGTCCCGCCATCACATCAACCCCGCTATGCCTGATTCAGCATTGTTAATGATAGAAACCTGCCCTCCGGTGGTCACGTCCGGTATTTTGCGGAGGCAAAAAGAAATCTATTGGATTGTAATTTTATTATCCGATATCTTTATTATTAACGCCTTATTAATATTAACAAGCGATGATGCGGGTTTGCTACATCAAAGGAATGGGGGAGCAATCCTGAAAAGTAAGGAGGGTGGGGGCAATTCTAATCTCTGGGGGGAGTTGGTTCCAGAGGGCCGGGCCCTCCACAGAGAAGGTCCCGCCATCACATTAACCCCGCTATGCCTGATTCAGCATTGTTAATGATAGAAACCTGCCGTCCGGTGGTCACGTCCGGTATTTTGCGGAGGCAAAAAGAAATCTATTGGATTGTAATTTTATTATCCGATATCTTTATTATTAACGCCTTACTAACATCAACAAGCGATGATGCGGGTTGGCTACATCAAAGGAATGGGGGAGCAGTCCTGAAAGGCAAGGAGGGTGGGGGCAATTCTAATCTCTGGGGGGAGTTGGTTCCAGAGGGCCGGGGCCGCCACAGAGAAGGTCCCGCTGTCACATTAACCCCGCTATGCCTGACTCGGCATTGTTAATGATAGAAACCTGCCCTCTGGTGGTCACGTCCGGTGTTTCGCGGAGGCGAAAAGAAATCTCGGATTTTAATTTTATTATCCGATATCGTTATTATTAACGCCTTATTAACATCAACAAGCGATGATGCGGGTTGGCTACATCAAAGGAATGGGGGAGCAGTCCTGAAAGGCAAGGAGGGTGGGGGCAATTGTAATCTCTGGGGGGAGTTGGTTCCAGAGGGCCGGGGCCGCCACAGAGAAGGTCCCGCCGTCACATTAACCCCGCTATGCCTGACTCGGCATTGTTAATGATAGAAACCTGCCCTCCGGTGGTCACGTCCGGTGTTTCGCGGAGGCGAAAAGAAATCTCGGATATTAATTTTATTATCCAATATCGTTATTATTAACGACTTACTAACATCAACAAGCGGGTTGGCTACATCAAAGGAATGGGGGAGCAGTCCTGAAAGGCAAGGAGGGTGGGGGCAATTCTAATCTCTGGGGGGAGTTGGTTCCAGAGGGCCGGGGCCGCCACAGAGAAGGTCCCGCCATTACATTAACCCCGCTATGCCTGACTCGGCATTGTTAATGATAGAAACATGCCCTCCGGTGGTCACGTCCGGTGTTTCGCGGAGGCGAAAAGAAATCTATCGGATTTTAATTTTATTATCCGATATCGTTATTATTAACGCCTTACTAACATCAACAAGCGATGATGCGGGTTGGCTACATCACAGGAATGGGGGAGCAGTCCTGAAAGGCAAGGAGGGTGGGGGCAATTCTAATCTCTGGGGGGAGTTGGTTCCAGAGGGCCGGGGCCGCCACAGAGAAGGTCCCGCCATGACATTAACCCCGCTATGCCTGACTCGGCATTGTTAATGATAGAAACCTGCCCTCCGGTGGTCACGTCCGGTGTTTCGCGGAGGCGAAAAGAAATCTATCGGATTTTAATTTTATTATCCGATATCGTTATTATTAACGCCTTACTAACATCAACAAGGGATGATGCGGGTTGGCTACATCACAGGAATGGGGGAGCAGTCCTGAAAGGCAAGGAGGGTGGGGGCAATTCTAATCTCTGGGGGGAGTTGGTTCCAGAGGGCTGGGGCCGCCACAGAGAAGGTCCCGCCATCACATTAACCCCGCTATGCCTGACTCGGCATTGTTAATGATAGAAACCTGCCCTCCGGTGGTCACGTCCGGTGTTTCGCGGAGGCGAAAAGAAATCTATCGGATTTTAATTTTATTATCCCATATCTTTATTATTAACGCCTTACTAACATCAACAAGCGATGATGCGGGTTGGCTACATCACAGGTATGGGGGAGCAGTCCTGAAAGGCAAGGAGGGTGGGGGCAATTCTATTCTCTGGGGGGAGTTGGTTCCAGAGGGCCGGGGCCGCCACAGAGAAGGTCCCGCCATCACATTAACCCCGCTATGCCTGACTCGGCATTGTTAATGATAGAAACCTGCCCCCCGGTGGTCACGTCCGGAGTTTCGCGGAGGCGAAAAGAAATCTCAGATTTTAATTTTATTATCCGATATCGTTATTATTAACGCCTTACTAACATCAACAAGCGGGTTGGCTACATCAAAGGAATGGGGGACCAATCCTGAAAGGCAAGGAGGGTGGGGGCAATTCTAATCTCTGGGGGGAGTTGGTTCCAGAGGGCCGGGGCCGCCACAGAGAAGGTCCCGCCATCACATTAACCCCGCTATGCCTGACTCGGCATTGTTAATGATAGAAACCTGCCCTCCGGTGGTCACGTCCGGTGTTTCGCGGAGGCGAAAAGAAATCTATCGGATTTTAATTTTATTATCCCATATCTTTATTATTAACGCCTTACTAACATCAACAAGCGATGATGCGGGTTGGCTACATCACAGGTATGGGGGAGCAGTCCTGAAAGGCAAGGAGGGTGGGGGCAATTCTATTCTCTGGGGGGAGTTGGTTCCAGAGGGCCGGGGCCGCCACAGAGAAGGTCCCGCCATCACATTAACCCCGCTATGCCTGACTCGGCATTGTTAATGATAGAAACCTGCCCCCCGGTGGTCACGTCCGGAGTTTCGCGGAGGCGAAAAGAAATCTCAGATTTTAATTTTATTATCCGATATCGTTATTATTAACGCCTTACTAACATCAACAAGCGGGTTGGCTACATCAAAGGAATGGGGGACCAATCCTGAAAGGCAAGGAGGGTGGGGGCAATTCTAATCTCTGGGGGGAGTTGGTTCCAGAGGGCCGGGGCCGCCACAGAGAAGGTCCCGCCATCACATTAACCCCGCTATGCCTGACTCGGCATTGTTAATGATAGAAACCTGCCCTCCGGTGGTCACGTCCGGTGTTTCGCGGAGGCGAAAAGAAATCTATTGGATTTTAATTTTATTATCCAATATCTTTATTATTAACGCCTTATTAATATTAACAAGCGATGATGCGGGTTTGCTACATCAAAGGAATGGGGGAGCAATCCTGAAAGGCAAGGAGGGTGGGGGCAATTCTAATCTCTGGGGGGAGTTGGTTCCAGAGGGCCAGGGCCGCCACAGAGAAGGTCCCGCCATCACATTAACCCCGCTATGCCTGATTCAGCATTGTTAATGATGGAAAGCTGCCCTCCGGTGGTCACGTCCGGTATTTTGCGGAGGCAAAAAGAAATCTATTGGATTGTAATTTTATTATCCGATATCTTTATTATTAACGCCTAATTAATATTAACAAGCGATGATGCGGGTTTGCTATATCAAAGGAATGGGGGAGCAATCCTGAAAGGCAAGGAGGGTGGGGGCAATTCTAATCTCTGGGGGGAGTTGGTTCCAGAGGGCCGGGCCCTCCACAGAGAAGGTCCCGCCATCACATTAACCCCGCTATGCCTGATTCAGCATTGTTAATGATGGAAAGCTGCCCTCCGGTGGTCACGTCCGGTATTTTGCGGAGGCAGAAAGAAATCTATTGGATTGTAATTTTATTATTCGATATCTTTATTATTAACGCCTTATTAATATTAACAAGCGATGATGCGGGTTTGCTACATCAAAGGAATAGGGGAGCTATCCTGAAAAGCAAGGAGGGTGGGGGCAATTCTAATCTCTGGGGAGAGTTGGTTCCAGAGGGCCGGGGCCTCCACAGAGAAGGTCCCGCCATCACATTAACCCTGCTATGCCTGATTCAGCATTGTTAATGATGGGAAACCTGCCCTCCGGTGGTCACGTCCGGTATTTTGCGGAGGGAAAAAGAAATCTATTGGATTTTAATTTTATTATCCGATATCTTTATTATTAACGCCTAATTAATATTAACAAGCGATGATGCGGGTTTGCTACATCAAAGGAATGGGGGAGCAATCCTGAAAGGCAAGGAGGGTGGGGGCAATTCTAATCTCTGGGGGGAGTTGGTTCCAGAGGGCCGGGGCCGCCACAGAGAAGGTCCCGCCATCACATTCACCCTGCTATGCCTGATTCAGCATTGTTAATGATAGAAAGCTGCCCTCCAGTGGTCACGTCCGGTATTTTGCGGAGGCAAAAAGAAATCTATTGGATTTTAATTTTATTATCCGATATCTTTATTATTAACGCCTTATTAATATTAACAAGCGATGATGCGGGTTTGCTACATCAAAGGAATGGGGGAGCAATCCTGAAAGAGAAGGAGGGTGGGGGCAATTCTAATCTCTGGGGGGAGTTGGTTCCAGAGGGCCGGGCCCTCCACAGAGAAGGTCCCGCCATCACATTAACCCCGCTATGCCTGATTCAGCATTGTTAATGATAGAAACCTGCCCTCCGGTGGTCACGTCCGGTATTTTGCGGAGGCAAAAAGAAATCTATTGGATTGTAATTTTATTATCCGATATCTTTATTATTAACGCCTAATTAATATTAACAAGCGATGATGCGGGTTTGCTATATCAAAGGAATGGGGGAGCAATCCTGAAAGGCAAGGAGGGTGGGGGCAATTCTAATCTCTGGGGAGAGTTGGTTCCAGAGGGCCGGGGCCTCCGCAGAGAAGGTCCTGCCATCACGTTAACCCCGCTATGCCTGATTCAGCATTGTTAATGATGGGAAACCTGCCCTCCGGTGGTCACGTCCGGTATTTTGCGGAGGCAAAAAGAAATCTATTGGATTTTAATTTTATTATCTGATATCTTTATTATTAACGCCTAATAAATATTAACAAGCGATGATGCGGGTTTGCTACATCAAAGGAATGGGGGAGCAATCCTGAAAGGCAAGGAGGGTGGGGGCAATTCTAATCTCTGGGGGGAGTTGGTTCCAGAGGGCCGGGGCCGCCACAGAGAAGGTCCCGCCATCACATTCACCCTGCTATGCCTGATTCAGCATTGTTAATGATAGAAAGCTGCCCTCCGGTGGTCACGTCCGGTATTTTGCGGAGGCAAAAAGAAATCTATTGGATTTTAATTTTATTATCCGATATCTTTATTATTAACGCCTTATTAATATTAACAAGCGATGATGCGGGTTGGCTACATCAAAGGAATGGGGGAGCAATCCTGAAAGAGAAGGAGGGTGGGGGCAATTCTAATCTCTGGGGGGAGTTGGTTCCAGAGGGCCGGGCCCTCCACAGAGAAGGTCCCGCCATCACATTAACCCCGCTATGCCTGATTCAGCATTGTTAATGATAGAAACCTGCCCTCCGGTGGTCACGTCCGGTATTTTGCGGAGGCAAAAAGAAATCTATTGGATTGTAATTTTATTATCCGATATCTTTATTATTAACGCCTAATTAATATTAACAAGCGATGATGCGGGTTTGCTATATCAAAGGAATGGGGGAGCAATCCTGAAAGGCAAGGAGGGTGGGGGCAATTCTAATCTCTGGGGAGAGTTGGTTCCAGAGGGCCGGGGCCTCCACAGAGAAGGTCCTGCCATCACGTTAACCCCGCTATGCCTGATTCAGCATTGTTAATGATGGGAAACCTGCCCTCCGGTGGTCACGTCCGGTATTTTGCGGAGGCAAAAAGAAATCTATTGGATTTTAATTTTATTATCTGATATCTTTATTATTAACGCCTAATAAATATTAACAAGCGATGATGCGGGTTTGCTACATCAAAGGAATGGGGGAGCAATCCTGAAAGGCAAGGAGGGTGGGGGCAATTCTAATCTCTGGGGGGAGTTGGTTCCAGAGGGCCGGGGCCGCCACAGAGAAGGTCCCGCCATCACATTCACCCTGCTATGCCTGATTCAGCATTGTTAATGATAGAAAGCTGCCCTCCGGTGGTCACGTCCGGTATTTTGCGGAGGCAAAAAGAAATCTATTGGATTTTAATTTTATTATCCAATATCTTTATTATTAACGCCTTATTAATATTAACAAGCGATGATGCGGGTTTGCTACATCAAAGGAATGGGGGAGCAATCCTGAAAGGCAAGGAGGGTGGGGGCAATTCTAATCACTGGGGGGAGTTGGTTCCAGAGGGCCGGGGCCGCCACAGAGAAGGTCCCGCCATCACATTAACCCCGCTATGCCTGATTCAGCATTGTTAATGATAGAAAGCTGCCCTCCGGTGGTCACGTCCGGTATTTTGCGGAGGCAAAAAGAAATCTTTTGGATTGTAATTTTATTATCCGATATCTTTATTATTAACGCCTAATTAATATTAACAAGCGATGATGCGGGTTTGCTATATCAAAGGAATGGGGGAGCAATCCTGAAAGGCAAGGAGGGTGGGGGCAATTCTAATCTCTGGGGAGAGTTGGTTCCAGAGGGCCGGGGCCTCCACAGAGAAGGTCCTGCCATCACGTTAACCCCGCTATGCCTGATTCAGCATTGTTAATGATGGGAAACCTGCCCTCCGGTGGTCACGTCCGGTATTTTGCGGAGGCAAAAAGAAATCTATTGGATTTTAATTTTATTATCTGATATCTTTATTATTAACGCCTAATAAATATTAACAAGCGATGATGCGGGTTTGCTACATCAAAGGAATGGGGGAGCAATCCTGAAAGGCAAGGAGGGTGGGGGCAATTCTAATCTCTGGGGGGAGTTGGTTCCAGAGGGCCGGGGCCGCCACAGAGAAGGTCCCGCCATCACATTCACCCTGCTATGCCTGATTCAGCATTGTTAATGATAGAAAGCTGCCCTCCGGTGGTCACGTCCGGTATTTTACGGAGGCAAAAAGAAATCTATTGGATTTTAATTTTATTATCCAATATCTTTATTATTAAGGCCTTATTAATATTAACAAGCGATGATGCGGGTTTGCTACATCAAAGGAATGGGGGAGCAATCCTGAAAGGCAAGGAGGGTGGGGGCAATTCTAATCTCTGGGGGGAGTTGGTTCCAGAGGGCCGGGGCCGCCACAGAGAAGGTCCCGCCATCACGTTAACCCCGCTATGTCTGATTCAGCATTGTTAATGATGGAAAGCTGCCCTCCGGTGGTCACGTCCGGTATTTTGCGGAGGCAAAAAGAAATCTATTGGATTGTAATTTTATTATTCGATATCTTTATTATTAACGCCTTATTAATATTAACAAGCGATGATGCGGGTTTGCTACATCAAAGGAATGGGGGAGCAATCCTGAAAGGCAAGGAGGGTGGGGGCAATTCTAATCTCTGGGGAGAGTTGGTTCCAGACGGCCGGGGCCTCCACAGAGAAGGTCCCGCCATCACGTTAACCCCGCTATGCCTGCTTCAGCATTGTTAATGATGGGAAACCTGCCCTCCGGTGGTCACGTCCGGTATTTTGCGGAGGCAAAAAGAAATCTATTGGATTGTAATTTTATTATCCGATATCTTTATTATTAACACCTTATTAATATTAACAAGCGATGATGCGGGTTTGCTACATCAAAGGAATGGGGGAGCAATCCTGAAAGGCAAGGAGGGTGGGGGCAATTCTAATCTCTGGGGAGAGTTGGTTCCAGAGGGCCGGGGCCTCCACAGAGAAGGTCCCGCCATCACATTAACCCTGCTATGCCTGATTCAGCATTGTTAATGATGGGAAACCTGCCCTCCGGTGGTCACGTCCGGTATTTTGCGGAGGGAAAAAGAAATCTTTTGGATTTTAATTTTATTATCCGATATCTTTATTATTAACGCCTTATTAATATTAACAAGCGATGATGCGGGTTTGCTACATCAAAGGAATGGGGGAGCAATCCTGAAAGAGGAGGAGGGTGGGGGCAATTCTAATCTCTGGGGGGAGGTGGTTCCAGAGGGCCGGGGCCGCCACAGAGAAGGTCCCGCCATCACATTAACCCCGCTATGCCTGATTCAGCATTGTTAATGATAGAAACCTGCCCTCCGGTGGTCACGTCCGGTATTTTGCGGAGGCAAAAAGAAATCTATTGGATTGTAATTTTATTATCCGATATCTTTATTATTAACGCCTTATTAATATTAACAAGCGATGATGCGGGTTTGCTACATCAAAGGAATGGGGGAGCAATCCTGAAAAGTAAGGAGGGTGGGGGCAATTCTAATCTCTGGGGGGAGTTGGTTCCAGAGGGCCGGGCCCTCCACAGAGAAGGTCCCGCCATCACATTAACCCCGCTATGCCTGATTCAGCATTGTTAATGATAGAAACCTGCCCTCCGGTGGTCACGTCCAGTATTTTGCGGAGGCAAAAAGAAATCTATTGGATTTTAATTTTATTATCCGATATCTTTATTATTAACGCCTTATTAATATTAACAAGCGATGATGCGGGTTTGCTACATCAAAGGAATGGGGGAGCAATCCTGAAAGAGAAGGAGGGTGGGGGCAATTCTAATCTCTGTGGGGAGTTGGTTCCAGAGGGCCGGGGCTGCCACAGAGAAGGTCCCGCCATCACATCAACCCCGCTATGCCTGATTCAGCATTGTTAATGATAGAAACCTGCCCTCCGGTGGTCACGTCCGGTATTTTGCGGAGGCAAAAAGAAATCTATTGGATTGTAATTTTATTATCCGATATCTTTATTATTAACGCCTTATTAATATTAACAAGCGATGATGCGGGTTTGCTACATCAAAGGAATGGGGGAGCAATCCTGAAAAGTAAGGAGGGTGGGGGCAATTCTAATCTCTGGGGGGAGTTGGTTCCAGAGGGCCGGGCCCTCCACAGAGAAGGTCCCGCCATCACATTAACCCCGCTATGCCTGATTCAGCATTGTTAATGATAGAAACCTGCCGTCCGGTGGTCACGTCCGGTATTTTGCGGAGGCAAAAAGAAATCTATTGGATTGTAATTTTATTATCCGATATCTTTATTATTAACGCCTTACTAACATCAACAAGCGATGATGCGGGTTGGCTACATCAAAGGAATGGGGGAGCAGTCCTGAAAGGCAAGGAGGGTGGGGGCAATTCTAATCTCTGGGGGGAGTTGGTTCCAGAGGGCCGGGGCCGCCACAGAGAAGGTCCCGCTGTCACATTAACCCCGCTATGCCTGACTCGGCATTGTTAATGATAGAAACCTGCCCTCTGGTGGTCACGTCCGGTGTTTCGCGGAGGCGAAAAGAAATCTCGGATTTTAATTTTATTATCCGATATCGTTATTATTAACGCCTTATTAACATCAACAAGCGATGATGCGGGTTGGCTACATCAAAGGAATGGGGGAGCAGTCCTGAAAGGCAAGGAGGGTGGGGGCAATTGTAATCTCTGGGGGGAGTTGGTTCCAGAGGGCCGGGGCCGCCACAGAGAAGGTCCCGCCGTCACATTAACCCCGCTATGCCTGACTCGGCATTGTTAATGATAGAAACCTGCCCTCCGGTGGTCACGTCCGGTGTTTCGCGGAGGCGAAAAGAAATCTCGGATATTAATTTTATTATCCAATATCGTTATTATTAACGACTTACTAACATCAACAAGCGGGTTGGCTACATCAAAGGAATGGGGGAGCAGTCCTGAAAGGCAAGGAGGGTGGGGGCAATTCTAATCTCTGGGGGGAGTTGGTTCCAGAGGGCCGGGGCCGCCACAGAGAAGGTCCCGCCATTACATTAACCCCGCTATGCCTGACTCGGCATTGTTAATGATAGAAACATGCCCTCCGGTGGTCACGTCCGGTGTTTCGCGGAGGCGAAAAGAAATCTATCGGATTTTAATTTTATTATCCGATATCGTTATTATTAACGCCTTACTAACATCAACAAGCGATGATGCGGGTTGGCTACATCACAGGAATGGGGGAGCAGTCCTGAAAGGCAAGGAGGGTGGGGGCAATTCTAATCTCTGGGGGGAGTTGGTTCCAGAGGGCCGGGGCCGCCACAGAGAAGGTCCCGCCATGACATTAACCCCGCTATGCCTGACTCGGCATTGTTAATGATAGAAACCTGCCCTCCGGTGGTCACGTCCGGTGTTTCGCGGAGGCGAAAAGAAATCTATCGGATTTTAATTTTATTATCCGATATCGTTATTATTAACGCCTTACTAACATCAACAAGGGATGATGCGGGTTGGCTACATCACAGGAATGGGGGAGCAGTCCTGAAAGGCAAGGAGGGTGGGGGCAATTCTAATCTCTGGGGGGAGTTGGTTCCAGAGGGCTGGGGCCGCCACAGAGAAGGTCCCGCCATCACATTAACCCCGCTATGCCTGACTCGGCATTGTTAATGATAGAAACCTGCCCCCCGGTGGTCACGTCCGGAGTTTCGCGGAGGCGAAAAGAAATCTCAGATTTTAATTTTATTATCCCATATCTTTATTATTAACGCCTTACTAACATCAACAAGCGATGATGCGGGTTGGCTACATCACAGGTATGGGGGAGCAGTCCTGAAAGGCAAGGAGGGTGGGGGCAATTCTATTCTCTGGGGGGAGTTGGTTCCAGAGGGCCGGGGCCGCCACAGAGAAGGTCCCGCCATCACATTAACCCCGCTATGCCTGACTCGGCATTGTTAATGATAGAAACCTGCCCCCCGGTGGTCACGTCCGGAGTTTCGCGGAGGCGAAAAGAAATCTCAGATTTTAATTTTATTATCCGATATCGTTATTATTAACGCCTTACTAACATCAACAAGCGGGTTGGCTACATCAAAGGAATGGGGGACCAATCCTGAAAGGCAAGGAGGGTGGGGGCAATTCTAATCTCTGGGGGGAGTTGGTTCCAGAGGGCCGGGGCCGCCACAGAGAAGGTCCCGCCATCACATTAACCCCGCTATGCCTGACTCGGCATTGTTAATGATAGAAACCTGCCCTCCGGTGGTCACGTCCGGTGTTTCGCGGAGGCGAAAAGAAATCTATCGGATTTTAATTTTATTATCCCATATCTTTATTATTAACGCCTTACTAACATCAACAAGCGATGATGCGGGTTGGCTACATCACAGGTATGGGGGAGCAGTCCTGAAAGGCAAGGAGGGTGGGGGCAATTCTATTCTCTGGGGGGAGTTGGTTCCAGAGGGCCGGGGCCGCCACAGAGAAGGTCCCGCCATCACATTAACCCCGCTATGCCTGACTCGGCATTGTTAATGATAGAAACCTGCCCCCCGGTGGTCACGTCCGGAGTTTCGCGGAGGCGAAAAGAAATCTCAGATTTTAATTTTATTATCCGATATCGTTATTATTAACGCCTTACTAACATCAACAAGCGGGTTGGCTACATCAAAGGAATGGGGGACCAATCCTGAAAGGCAAGGAGGGTGGGGGCAATTCTAATCTCTGGGGGGAGTTGGTTCCAGAGGGCCGGGGCCGCCACAGAGAAGGTCCCGCCATCACATTAACCCCGCTATGCCTGATTCAGCATTGTTAATGATGGAAAGCTGCCCTCCGGTGGTCACGTCCGGTATTTTGCGGAGGCAAAAAGAAATCTATTGGATTGTAATTTTATTATCCGATATCTTTATTATTAACGCCTAATTAATATTAACAAGCGATGATGCGGGTTTGCTATATCAAAGGAATGGGGGAGCAATCCTGAAAGGCAAGGAGGGTGGGGGCAATTCTAATCTCTGGGGGGAGTTGGTTCCAGAGGGCCGGGGCCGCCACAGAGAAGGTCCCGCCATCACATTCACCCTGCTATGCCTGATTCAGCATTGTTAATGATGGGAAACCTGCCCTCCTGTGGTCACGTATTGCGGACACAAAAAGAAATCTACTTTTTAAATTGGATTTTAATTTTATTATCCGATATCTTTATTATTAATGCCTTATTAATATCGACAAGCCATGATGCGGTTTGATACATCAAAGGAATGGGGGAGCAATCCTGAAAGGCAAGGAGGGTGGGGGCAATTCTAATCCCTGGGGAGAGTTGGTTCCAGACGGCCGGGGCCTCCACAGAGAAGGTCCCGCCATCACATTAACCCCGCTATGCCTGATTCAGCATTGTTAATGATGGGAAACCTGCCCTCCGGTGGTTACGTCCAGTATTTTGCGGAGGGAAAAAGAAATCTATTGGATTGTAATTTTATTATCCGATATCTTTATTATTAACGCCTTATTAATATTAACAAGCGATGATGCGGGTTTGCTACATCAAAGGAATGGGGGAGCAATCCTGAAAGGCAAGGAGGGTGGGGGCAATTCTAATCTCTGGGAGGAGTTGGTTCCAGAGGACCGGGGACGCCACAGAGAAGGTCCCGCCATCACATTAACCCCGCTATGCCTGATTCAGCATTGTTAATGATGGGAAACCTGCCCTCCGGTGGTCACGTCCGGTATTTTGCGGAGGCAAAAAGAAATCTATTGGATTTTAATTTTATTATCCGATATCTTTATTATTAACGCCTAATTAATATTAACAAGCGATGATGCGGGTTTGCTACATCAAAGGAATGGGGGAGCTATCCTGAAAGGCAAGGAGGGTGGGGGCAATTCTAATCTCTGGGGGGTTGGTTCCAGAGGGCCGGGGCCGCCACAGAGAAGGTCCCGCCATCACATTGACCATGCTATGCCTGATTCAGCATTGTTAATGATGGGAAAACTGCCCTCCGGTGGTCACGTCCGGTATTTTGCGGAGGCAAAAAGAAATCTATTGGATTTTAATTTTATTATCCGATATCTTTATTATTAACGCCTTATTAATATTAACAAGCGATGATGCGGGTTTGCTACATCAAAGGAATGGGGGAGCAATCCTGAAAGGCAAGGAGGGTGGGGGCAATTCTAATCTCTGGGGAGAGTTGGTTCCAGACGGCCGGGGCCTCCACAGAGAAGGTCCCGCCATCACATTAACCCCGCTATGCCTGATTCAGCATGGTTAATGATGGGAAACCTGCCCTCCGGTGGTCACGTCCGGTATTTTGCGGAGGCAAAAAGAAATCTATTGGATATTAATTTTATTATCCGATATCTTTATTATTAACGCCTAATTAATATTAACAAGCGATGATGCGGGTTTGCTACATCAAAGGAATGGGGGAGCAATCCTGAAAGGCAAGGAGGGTGGGGGCAATTCTAATCTCTGGGCGGAGTTGGTTCCAGAGGGCCGGGGCCGCGACAGAGAAGGTCCCGCCATCACATTGACCCTGCTATGCCTGATTCAGCATTGTTAATGATAGAAAACTGCCCTCCGGTGGTCACGTATTGCGGACACAAAAAGAAATCTACTTTTTAAATTGGATTTTAATTTTACTATCCAATATCTTTATAATTAATGCCTTATTAATATCAACAAGGCATGATGCGGTTTCCTACATCAAAGGAATGGGGGAGCAATCCTGAAAGGCAAGGAGGGTGGGGGCAATTCTAATCTCTCGGGGGAGTTGGTTCCAGAGGGCCGGGGCCGCCACAGAGAAGGTCCCGCCATCACATTAAGCCCGCTATGCCTGATTCAGCATTGTTAATGATAGAAAACTGCCCTCCTGTGGTCATGTATTGCGGACACAAAAAGAAATCTACTTTTTAAATTGGACTTTAATTTTATTATCCGATATCTTTATTATTAATGCCTTATTAATATCGACAAGCCATGATGCGGTTTGATACATCAAAGGAATGGGGGAGCAATCCTGAAAGGCAAGGAGGGTGGGGGCAATTCTAATCTCTGGGGAGAGTTGGTTCCAGACGGCCGGGGCCTCCACAGAGAAGGTCCCGCCATCACATTAACCCCGCTATGCCTGATTCAGCATTGTTAATGATGGGAAACCTGCCCTCCGGTGGTTACGTCCAGTATTTTGCGGAGGGAAAAAGAAATCTATTGGATTGTAATTTTATTATCCGATATCTTTATTATTAACGCCTTATTAATATTAACAAGCGATGATGCGGGTTTGCTACATCAAAGGAATGGGGGAGCAATCCTGAAAGGCAAGGAGGGTGGGGGCAATTCTAATCTCTGTGAGGAGTTGGTTCCAGAGGGCCGGGGACGCCACAGAGAAGGTCCCGCCATCACATTAACCCCGCTATGCCTGATTCAGCATTGTTAATGATGGGAAACCTGCCCTCCGGTGGTCACGTCCGGTATTTTGCGGAGGCAAAAAGAAATCTATTGGATTTTAATTTTATTATCCGATATCTTTATTATTAACGCCTAATTAATATTAACAAGCGATGATGCGGGTTTGCTACATCAAAGGAATGGGGGAGCTATCCTGAAAGGCAAGGAGGGTGGGGGCAATTCTAATCTCTTGGGGGTTGGTTCCGGAGGGCCGGGGCCGCCACAGAGAAGGTCCTGCCATCACATTGACCATGCTATGCCTGATTCAGGTCAAAGGCCAAGGGTCAAAGGCCAAGGTCAGGGGATCAAAGGTCTGGGGTCAAAGGTCATACGGTAAGAAGGTCAGGGGTCAAATGTCAGAGGTCAAAGGTCGGGGGTCAAAGGTCAAATGTCAGGGGGGTCAAAGCTCAAGGGGTCAAAAGGTCAAAGGTCATGGGGTCAAAGGTCATGGGGTCATGGGGCCAAAGGTCATGGGGTCATGGGGTCAAAGGCCAAAGGTCAAAGGTCATGGGGTCAAAGGTCAAAGGTCGGGGTCAAGGGTCAGGGGGTTAGGGGTCAAAGGTCCAGGGGCCGGGGTTGGGGCCGGGGCGGGGTAGAGTCAAGGGTCAGGGGTCTAGGAGTTAGGGTCTAGGGTCGGGGTTAGGGTCAGGGTTAGGGGGTTAGGGTCAGGGTTAGGGGGTTAGGGTTAGGAAGTTAGGGTTAGGGTCAGGGGTCAAAGGTCAGGGGTCAAAGGTCAAAGGTCGGGGGTCAAAGGCCAAAGGTCACAGGTCAAAGGCCAAGGGTCAAAGTCAAAGGTCAGGGGATCAAAGGTCTGGGGTCAAAGGTCAAAGGTCATACAGTAAGAAGGCCAGGGGTCAAATGTCAAAGGTCAAAGGTCGGGGGTCAAAGGTCGGGGGTCAAAGGTCGGGGGTCAAAGGTCAAATGTCAGGGGGTCAAAAGGTCATGGGGTCAAAGGTCATGGGGGTCAAAGGTCAAAGGTCATGGGGTCAAAGGTCATGGGGTCAAAGGTCATGGGGTCAAAGGTCAAAGGTCGGGGTCAAGGGTCAGGGGGTTAGGGGTCAAAGGTCCAGGGGCCGCGGCCGGGGCCAGGGCGGGGGAGGGGTATAGTCTAGGGTCAGGGTCTAGGGGTTAGGGTCAGGGTTAGGGGGTTAGGGTCAGGGTTAGGGGGTTAGGATTAGGAAGTTAGGGTTAGGGTCAGGACTCAAAGGTCAGGGGTCAAAGGTCAGGGGTCAGGGATCAAAGGTCAGGGGTCAAAGGTCAGGGGTCAAAGGTCAGGGGTCAAAGGTCAACGGTCATGGGGTCAATGGTCATGGGGTCAAAGGCCAATGGTCAGGGGTCAAAGGCCAATGGTCAGGGGTCAAAGGTCATAGGTCAGGGGGTCAGAGGTCAAAGGTCGGGGTCAAGGGTCAGGGGGTTAGGGGTCAAAGGTCCAGGGGCTGGGGGCGGGGTTGGGGCAGGGGCGGGGTAGAGTCTAGGGTCAAGGGTCTAGGGGTAAGGGTCTAGGGTCGGGGTTATGGTCAGGGTTAGTAGGTTACGGTCAGGGGTTAGGGTTAGGAAGTTAGAGTTAGGGTCAGGGGTCAAAGGTCAGGGGTCAAAGGTCAAAGGTCATGGGGGTCAAAGGTCAGGGGTCAAGGGTCAGGGGTTAGGGGTCAAAGGTCAGGGGTCAAAGGTCCAGGGGCCGGGGTTGGGGGCGGGGCGGGGGCGGGGTAGAGTCTAGGGTCAAGGGTCTAGGGGTTAGGGTCTAGGGTCAGGGTTAGGGGGTTAGGGTCAGGGTTAGGGGGTTAGGGTTAGGAAGTTAGGGTTAGGGTCATGGGTCAAAGGTCAAAGGTCAGGGGTCAAAGGTCATGGGGTCAAAGGTCATGGGATCAAAGTTCACGGGATCAAAGGTCACGGGATCAAAGGTCACGGGATCAAAGGTCCCGGGGCCGGGGCCGGGGTTGGGGCCGGGGCGGGGTAGAGTCTAGGGTCAAGGGTCTAGGGGTTAGGGTCAGGGTTAGCGGTTAGGGTCAAGGTTAGGGGGTTAGGGTTAGGAAGTTAGGGTTAGGTTCAGGGGTCAAAGGTCATGGGTCAAATGTCAAATGTCAAAGGTCATGGGGTCAAAGGTCATGGGGTCAAAGGCCAAAGGTCATGGGGTCAAAGGTCAAAGGTCAAAGGTCATGGGGTCAAAGGTCAGGGTAAAGGGTCAGGGGGTCAAAGGTCAAAGGTCATGGGGTCAAAGGTCATGGGGTCAAAGGTCACGGGGTCAAAGGTCATGGGGTCAAAGGTCACGGGGTCAAAGGTCACGGGGTCAAAGGTCAAAGGTCATGGGGTCAAAGGTCATGGGGTCAAAGGTCATGGGGTCAAAGGTCAAAGGTCGGGGTCAAGGGTCAGGGTGTCAAAGGTCAAAGGTCATGGGGCCAAAGGTCATGGGGTCAAAGGCCAAAGGTCACGGGGTCAAAGGTCACGGGGTCAAAGGTCACGGGGTCAAAGGTCATGGGGTCAAAGGTCATGGGGTCAAAGGTCATGGGGTCAAAGGTCATGGGGTCAAAGGTCATGAGGTCAAAGGTCATGGGGTCCAAAGGTCATGGGGTCCAAAGGTCATGGGGTCAAAGGCCAAAGGCCAAAGGTCATGGGGTCAAAGGTCAAAGTCAGGGTCAAGGGTCAGGGGGTTAGGGGTCAAAGGTCCAGGGGCCGGGGCCAGGGCGGGGGCGGGGTATAGTCTAGGGTCAGGGTCTAGGGGTTAGGGTCAGGGTTAGGGTGTTAGGGTCAGGGTTAGGGGGTTAGGGTTAGGAAGTTAGGGTTAGGGTCAGGGCTCAAAGGTCAGGGCTCAAAGGTCAGGGGTCAGGGGTCAAAGGTCAGGGGTCAAAGGTCAGTGGGTCAAAGGTCAGTGGGTCAAAGGTCAGTGGGTCAAAGGTCAGGGGTCATGGGTCAAAGGTCAATGGTCATGGGGTCAATAGTCATGGGGTCAAAGGCCAATGGTCAGGGGTCAAAGGCCAATGGTCAGGGGTCAAAGGTCATAGGTCAGGGGGTCAGAGGTCAGAGGTCAAAGGTCAGGGTCAATGGTCAGGGGGTTAGGGGTCAAAGGTCCAGGGGCCGGGGGCCGGGGCCGGGGTTGGGGCAGGGGCGGGGTAGAGTCTAGGGTCAAGGGTCTAGGGGTAAGGGTCTAGGGTCGGGGTTATGGTCAGGGTTAGTGGGTTAGGGTCAGGGGGTTAGGGTTAGGAAGTTAGAGTTAGGGTCAGGGGTCAAAGGTCAGGGGTCAAAGGTCAAAGGTCATGGGGGGTCAAAGGTCAGGGGTCAAGGGTCAGGGGTTAGGGGTCAAAGGTCAGGGGTCAAAGGTCCAGGGGCCGGGGTTGGGGCGGGGGCGGGGTAGAGTCTAGGGTCAAGGGTCTAGGGGTTAGGGTCTAGGGTCTAGGGTCGGGGTTAGGGGGTTAGGGTCAGGGTTAGGGGGTTAGGGTTAGGAAGTTAGGGTTAGGGTCATGGGTCAAAGGTCAGGGGTCAAAGGTCAAAGGTCAGGGGTCAAAGGTCAAAGGTCAAAGGTCAAAGGTCAGGGGGTCAAAGGCCAAAGGTCACAGGTCAAAGGCCAAGGGTCAAAGGCCAAGGTCAGGGGATCAAAGGTCTGGGGTCAAAGGTCATACGGTAAGAAGGTCAGGGGTCAAAGGTCAAAGGTCAGGGGTCAAAGGTCGGGGGGTCAAAGGTCAAATGTCAGGGGGGTCAAAGCTCAAGGGGTCAAAAGGTCAAAGGTCATGGCGTCAAAGGTCATGGGGTCAAAGGTCATGGGGTCAAAGGTCATGGGGTCATGGGGCCAAAGGTCATGGGGTCATGGGGTCAAAGGCCAAAGGTCATGGGGTCAAAGGTCAAAGGTCGGGGTCAAGGGTTAGGGGGTTAGGGGTCAAAGGTCCAGGGGCCGGGGCCGGGGTTGGGGCCGGGGCGGGGTAGAGTCAAGGGTCAGGGGTCTAGGAGTTAGGGTCTAGGGTCGGGGTTAGAGGGTTAGGGTCAGGGTTAGGGGGTTAGGGTTAGGAAGTTAGGGTTAGGGTCAGGGGTCAAAGGTCAGGGGTCAAAGGTCAAAGGTCGGGGGGTCAAAGGCCAAAGGTCACAGGTCAAAGGCCAAGGGTCAAAGTCAAAGGTCAGGGGATCAAAGGTCTGGGGTCAAAGGTCAAAGGTCATACAGTAAGAAGGCCAGGGGTCAAAGGTCAAAGGTCAAAGGTCGGGGGGTCAAAGGTCAAATGTCAGGGGGTCAAAGCTCAAGGGGTCAAAAGGTCATGGGGTCAAAGGTCATGGGGTCAAAGGTCAAAGGTCATGGGGCCAAAGGTCATGGGGTCAAAGGTCATGGGGTCAAAGGTCAAAGGTCATGGGGGTCAAAGGTCATGGGGTCAAAGGTCAAAGGTCGGGGTCAAGGGTCAGGGGGTTAGGGGTCAAAGGTCCAGGGGCCGGGGCCGGGGCCGGGGCGGGGGCGGGGTATAGTCTAGGGTCAGTGTCTAGGGGTTAGGGTCAGGGTTAGGGGGTTAGGGTCAGGGTTAGGGGGTTAGGATTAGGAAGTTAGGGTTAGGGTCAGGGCTCAAAGGTCAGGGGTCAAAGGTCAGGGGTCAAAGGTCAGTGGGTCAAAGGTCATGGGTCAAAGGTCAACGGTCATGGGGTCAATGGTCATGGGGTCAAAGGCCAATGGTCAGGGGTCAAAGGCCAATGGTCAGGGGTCAAAGGTCATAGGTCAGGGGGTCAGAGGTCAAAGGTCGGGGTCAAGGGTCAGGGGGTTAGGGGTCAAAGGTCCAGGGGCTGGGGGCGGGGTTGGGGCAGGGGCGGGGTAGAGTCTAGGGTCAAGGGTCTAGGGGTAAGGGTCTAGGGTCGGGGTTATGGTCAGGGTTAGTGGGTTAGGGTCAGGGGTTAGGGTTAGGAAGTTAGAGTTAGGGTCAGGGGTCAAAGGTCAGGGGTCAAAGGTCAAAGGTCATGGGGGTCAAAGGTCAGGGGTCAAGGGTCAGGGGTTAGGGGTCAAAGGTTAGGGGTCAAAGGTCCAGGGGCCGGGGTTGGGGGCGGGGGGCGGGGTAGAGTCTAGGGTCAAGGGTCTAGGGGTTAGGGTCTAGGGTCTAGGGTCGGGGTTAGGGGGTTAGGGTCAGGGTTAGGGGGTTAGGGTTAGGAAGTTAGGGTTAGGGTCATGGGTCAAAGGTCAAAGGTCATGGGTCAAAGGTCATGGGGTCAAAGGTCATGGGATCAAAGTTCACGGGATCAAAGTTCACGGGATCAAAGGTCACGGGATCAAAGGTCCCGGGGCCGGGGCCGGGGTTGGGGCCGGGGCGGGGTAGAGTCTAGGGTCAAGGGTCTAGGGGTTAGGGTCAGGGTTAGGGGTTAGGGTCAAGGTTAGGGGGTTAGGGTTAGGAAGTTAGGGTTAGGTTCAGGGGTCAAAGGTCAGGGGTCAAATGTCAAATGTCAAAGGTCAGGGGGTCAAAGGTCATGGGGTCAAAGGCCAAAGGTCATGGGGTCAAAGGTCAAAGGTCAAAGGTCATGGGGTCAAAGGTCAAAGGTCGGGGTAAAGGGTCAGGGGGTCAAAGGTCAAAGGTCATGGGGTCAAAGGTCATGGGGTCAAAGGCCAAAGGTCATGGGGTCAAAGGTCAAAGGTCATGGGGCCAAAGGTCACGGGGTCAAAGGTCAAAGGTCACGGGGTCAAAGGTCAAAGGTCAAAGGTCACGGGGTCAAAGGTCATGGGGTCAAAGGTCATGGGGTCAAAGGTCAAAGGTCATGGGGTCAAAGGTCATGGGGTCAAAGGTCAAAGGTCAGGGTCAAGGGTCAGGGTGACAAAGGTCAAAGGTCATGGGGCCAAAGGTCATGGGGGTCAAAGGCCAAAGGTCACGGGGTCAAAGGTCAAAGGTCATGGGGTCAAAGGTCATGGGTTAGGGGTCAAAGGTTAGGGGTCAAAGGTCCAGGGGCCGGGGTTGGGGGCGGGGGCGGGGTAGAGTCTAGGGTCAAGGGTCTAGGGGTTAGGGTCTAGGGTCTAGGGTCTAGGGTCGGGGTTAGGGGGTTAGGGTCAGGGTTAGGGGGTTAGGGTTAGGAAGTTAGGGTTAGGGTCATGGGTCAAAGGTCAAAGGTCAGGGGTCAAAGGTCATGGGGTCAAAGGTCACGGGATCAAAGGTCACGGGATCAAAGGTCACGGGATCAAAGGTCACGGGATCAAAGGTCCCGGGGCCGGGGCCGGGGTTGGGGCCGGGGCGGGGTAGAGTCTAGGGTCAAGGGTCTAGGGGTTAGGGTCAGGGTTAGGGGTTAGGGTCAAGGTTAGGGGGTTAGGGTTAGGAAGTTAGGGTTAGGTTCAGGGGTCAAAGGTCAGAGGTCACATGTCAAATGTCAAAGGTCAGGGGGTCAAAGGTCAGGGGGTCAAAGGTCAGGGGGTCAAAGGCCAAAGGTCATGGGGTCAAAGGTCAAAGGTCATGGGGTCAAAGGTCAAAGGTCGGGGTAAAGGGTCAGGGGGTCAAAGGTCAAAGGTCATGGGGCCAAAGGTCATGGGGCCAAAGGTCACGGGGTCAAAGGTCAAAGGTCAGGGGGTCAAAGGCCAAAGGTCACAGGTCAAAGGCCAAGGGTCAAAGGCCAAGGTCAGGGGATCAAAGGTCTGGGGTCAAAGGTCATACGGTAAGAAGGTCAGGGGTCAAAGGTCAAAGGTCAGGGGTCAAAGGTCGGGGGTCAAAGGTCAAATGTCAGGGGGGGTCAAAGGTCAAAGGTCATGGGGTCAAAGGTCATGGGGTCAAAGGTCATGGGGTCAAAGGTCATGGGGTCAAAGGTCATGGGGTCATGGGGCCAAAGGTCATGGGGTCATGGGGTCAAAGGCCAAAGGTCATGGGGTCAAAGGTCAAAGGTCGGGGTCAAGGGTCAGGGGGTTAGGGGTCAAAGGTCCAGGGGCCGGGGCCGGGGTTGGGGCCGGGGCGGGGTAGAGTCAAGGGTCAGGGGTCTAGGAGTTAGGGTCTAGGGTCGGGGTTAGGGTTAGGGGGTTAGGGTCAGGGTTAGGGGGTTAGGGTTAGGAAGTTAGGGTTAGGGTCAGGGGTCAAAGGTCAGGGGTCAAAGGTCGGGGGGTCAAAGGCCAAAGGTCACAGGTCAAAGGCCAAGGGTCAAAGTCAAAGGTCAGGGGATCAAAGGTCTGGGGTCAAAGGTCAAAGGTCATACAGTAAGAAGGCCAGGGGTCAAAGGTCAAAGGTCGGGGGTCAAAGGTCGGGGGTCAAAGGTCAAATGTCAGGGGGGTCAAAGCTCAAGGGGTCAAAAGGTCATGGGGTCAAAGGTCATGGGGTCAAAGGTCAAAGGTCCAGGGGCCGGGGCCGGGGCGGGGGCGGGGTATAGTCTAGGGTCAGTGTCTAGGGGTTAGGGTCAGGGTTAGGGGGTTAGGGTCAGGGTTAGGGGGTTAGGATTAGGAAGTTAGGGTTAGGGTCAGGGCTCAAAGGTCAGGGGTCAAAGGTCAGGGGTCAGGGATCAAAGGTCAGGGGTCAAAGGTCAGGGGTCAAAGGTCAGGGGTCAAAGGTCATGGGTCAAAGGTCAACGGTCATGGGGTCAATGGTCATGGGGTCAAAGGCCAATGGTCAGGGGTCAAAGGCCAATGGTCAGGGGTCAAAGGTCATAGGTCAGGGGGTCAGAGGTCAAAGGTCGGGGTCAAGGGTCAGGGGGTTAGGGGTCAAAGGTCCAGGGGCTGGGGGCGGGGTTGGGGCAGGGGCGGGGTAGAGTCTAGGGTCAAGGGTCTTGGGGTAAGGGTCTAGGGTCGGGGTTATGGTCAGGGTTAGTGGGTTAGGGTCAGGGGTTAGGGTTAGGAAGTTAGAGTTAGGGTCAGGGGTCAAAGGTCAGGGGTCAAAGGTCAAAGGTCAGGGGTCAAGGGTCAGGGGTTAGGGGTCAAAGGTTAGGGGTCAAAGGTCCAGGGGCCGGGGTTGGGGGCGGGGGCGGGGTAGAGTCTAGGGTCAAGGGTCTAGGGGTTAGGGTCTAGGGTCGGGGTTAGGGGGTTAGGGCAGAGGTCCCCAACCTTTTTTGCACCAGGGACCGGCTTTCAGCTAGACCAGTTTTCCATGGCCCGGTGGGGGGGGGAGCTAGCTGTCAGCGGCGCCGTAAAAGGGGCGATCAAGAGAGGAATGGGTGAATGAATGGACGGAGGGTGGGAAGGAAGGAAGGAAAGAGGGAAGGTACAGGAACAGAAGAAGGGTGCAAAGAAGCAAAGAAAGGTGTGAAAGGGGAGAGTAAGAGAGGAAGGAGTGAAAGAAGGGAATGAGGGAGGAAAGAAGGGAGGAAGGAAAAGGAAAGCAAGAAATGGAGGGAGGAAAGGAAGGGAGGAAAGGAAGGAAGGAAGGAAGAAAGAAGGAAAGAGGGAAGGGACAGGAACAGAGGAAGGAAGCAAGGAAACTTATGAAAGGGGAGAGTAAGAGAGGAAGGACTGGAGGGAGGGAGGGAAGAAGGTAGGAAGGAGAAAGAAAAGAAATAGAGGAAGGAAAGGTAAAAGAGAGAAAGAAAAAGAGCAAGAAAGAAAGAAAGAAAGAGAAAGAAAGAAAGAAAGAAAGGCAACTTCAGAGAAAGGCTCACTGAGCATCTCTCTCTCTCTCTCTTTCTATCCCTCTTTCTTTCTTTCTCTTCCTTTCTCTCTCTCCTCTTCCTTTATCTCCTCTTTCTCTCCCCCCTCTCTCCCCCTTTCCCTCTCTCTTTCTCTCTCCCTCTCTTGCTATCTCTCCCCCCTCTCCCTCTCTTTCTCCCTCTCTTTCTCTCTCTCCCCCCTCTCTCTTTCTCTCTCTCTCCCCCTCTTTCTCTCTCTTCTTCTCACTTTCTCTCTCTTGTTTTCTTTCTGTCTCTTTTGCTTTCTCTCTCTCTCACTCTTTCTCTCTTGTTTTGTTTCTCACGCTCTTTCTCTCTCTTGTTCTCTCTCTCTTGCTATCTCTTTCTCTCCCCCCCTTTCTCTCACTCTCTCTTTCTCACTTTCTCTCTATCTTGCTGTCTGTTGCTTTCACTCACTCTCGTTCTCTCTCCGTTCTTCTCAGCGGTGACGTATTCAAAATAAGAAAAGCCTTTGCCGGCGAAGGCTTTCCTTATTTTGAATACAGTATTCCGAGTGGGCTAGCAGGGAGATAGGGAGCGCGCGCAAAACCGCCCGTGCGCCCCTGACATTGAATATCACCTTCCGCCGGCCCCGCCTCTCATGCAGCCCCCTTGCTGAGAGCCCGGGGCGAAAGTCCTCTCGGCAAATGTGAGGCGGGCAGGGCGTGCGTTCCGGGTGCGGGAGGAGCTGCGGTGAAAGGCAGGAGGTGGCAGAGGAGCAGAGGGGGCAAATCGGGCGGGCGGTGGGCAGCGCGGAAAGGCCGAGGGGGCCCTGGCGCCGCGGACCGGCTGAAAACCCCCAACGGCCCGGTCCCGGTCCGCGGACCGGCGGTTGGAGACCCCTGGGTTAGGGTCAGGGTTAGGGGGTTAGGGTTAGGAAGTTAGGGTTAGGGTCATGGGTCAAAGGTCAAAGGTCATGGGTCAAAGGTCATGGGGTCAAAGGTCATGGGATCAAAGTTCACGGGATCAAAGGTCACGGGATCAAAGGTCACGGGATCAAAGGTCCCGGGGCCGGGGCCGGGGTTGGGGCCGGGGCGGGGTAGAGTCTAGGGTCAAGGGTCTAGGGGTTAGGGTCAGGGTTAGGGGTTAGGGTCAAGGTTAGGGGGTTAGGGTTAGGAAGTTAGGGTTAGGTTCAGGGGTCAAAGGTCAGGGGGTCAAATGTCAAATGTCAAAGGTCAGGGGGTCAAAGGTCATGGGGTCAAAGGCCAAAGGTCATGGGGTCAAAGGTCAAAGGTCATGGGGTCAAAGGTCAAAGGTCGGGGTAAAGGGTCAGGGGGTCAAAGGTCAAAGGTCATGGGGTCAAAGGTCATGGGGTCAAAGGCCAAAGGTCATGGGGTCAAAGGTCAAAGGTCACGGGGTCAAAGGTCACGGGGTCAAAGGTCACGGGGTCAAAGGTCAAAGGTCACGGGGTCAAAGGTCATGGGGTCAAAGGTCATGGGGGTCAAAGGTCAAAGGTCATGGGGTCAAAGGTCATGGGGTCAAAGGTCAAAGGTCGGGGTCAAGGGTCATGGGGTCAAAGGTCAAAGGTCATGGGGCCAAAGGTCATGGGGTCAAAGGCCAAAGGTCACGGGGTCAAAGGTCAAAGGTCATGGGGTCAAAGGTCATGGGTTAGGGGTCAAAGGTTAGGGGTCAAAGGTCCAGGGGCCGGGGTTGGGGGCGGGGGCGGGGTAGAGTCTAGGGTCAAGGGTCTAGGGGTTAGGGTCTAGGGTCTAGGGTCGGGGTTAGGGGGTTAGGGTCAGGGTTAGGGGGTTAGGGTTAGGAAGTTAGGGTTAGGGTCATGGGTCAAAGGTCAAAGGTCAGGGGTCAAAGGTCATGGGGTGAAAGGTCATGGGATCAAAGTTCACGGGATCAAAGGTCACGGGATCAAAGGTCACGGGATCAAAGGTCCCGGGGCCGGGGCCGGGGTTGGGGCCGGGGCGGGGTAGAGTCTAGGGTCAAGGGTCTAGGGGTTAGGGTCAGGGTTAGGGGTTAGGGTCAAGGTTAGGGGGTTAGGGTTAGGAAGTTAGGGTTAGGTTCAGGGGTCAAAGGTCAGGGGTCAAATGTCAAATGTCAAAGGTCAGGGGGTCAAAGGTCAGGGGGTCAAAGGACATGGGGTCAAAGGCCAAAGGTCATGGGGTCAAAGGTCAAAGGTCATGGGGTCAAAGGTCAAAGGTCAGGGTAAAGGGTCAGGGGATCAAAGGTCAAAGGTCATGGGGCCAAAGGTCACGGGGGTCAAAGGTCAAAGGTCACGGGGTCAAAGGTCACTGGGTCAAAGGTCACTGGGTCAAAGGTCATGGGGTCAAAGGTCATGGGGTCAAAGGTCAAAGGTCATGGGGTCAAAGGTCATGGGGTCAAAGGTCAAAGGTCGGGGTCAAGGGTCAGGGTGTCAAAGGTCAAAGGTCATGGGGTCAAAAGTCATGGGATCAAAGTTCACGGGATCAAAGGTCACGGGATCAAAGGTCACGGGATCAAAGGTCCCGGGGCCGGGGCCGGGGTTGGGGCCGGGGCGGGGTAGAGTCTAGGGTCAAGGGTCTAGGGGTTAGGGTCAGGGTTAGGGGTTAGGGTCAAGGTTAGGGGGTTAGGGTTAGGAAGTTAGGGTTAGGTTCAGGGGTCAAAGGTCAGGGGTCAAATGTCAAATGTCAAAGGTCAGGGGGTCAAAGGTCATGGGGTCAAAGGCCAAAGGTCATGGGGTCAAAGGTCAAAGGTCATGGGGTCAAAGGTCAAAGGTCGGGGTAAAGGGTCAGGGGGTCAAAGGCCAAAGGTCACGGGGTCAAAGGTCAAAGGTCAAAGGTCATGGGGTCAAAGGTCATGGGGTCAAAGGTCATGGGGGTCAAAGGTCATGGGGGTCAAAGGTCATGGGGTCAAAGGTAAAAGGTCATGGGGCCAAAGGTCATGGGGCCAAAGGTCATGGGGTCAAAGGTCATGGGTCAAAGGCCAAAGGCCAAAGGTCATGGGGTCAAAGGTCAAAGTCGGGGTCAAGGGTCAGGGGGTTAGGGGTCAAAGGTCCAGGGGCCGGGGCCAGGGCGGGGGCGGGGTATAGTCTAGGGTCAGGGTCTAGGGGTTAGGGTCAGGGTTAGGGGGTTAGGGTCAGGGTTAGGGGGTTAGGGTTAGGAAGTTAGGGTTAGGGTCAGGGCTCAAAGGTCAGGGCTCAAAGGTCAGGGGTCAAAGGTCAGTGGGTCAAAGGTCAGTGGGTCAAAGGTCAGTGGGTCAAAGGTCAGGGGTCATGGGTCAAAGGTCAATGGTCATGGGGTCAATAGTCATGGGGTCAAAGGCCAATGGTCAGGGGTCAAAGGCCAATGGTCAGGGGTCAAAGGTCATAGGTCAGGGGGTCAGAGGTCAAAGGTCAAAGGTCAGGGTCAATGGTCAGGGGGTTAGGGGTCAAAGGTCCAGGGGCCGGGGGCCGGGGCCGGGGTTGGGGCAGGGGCGGGGTAGAGTCTAGGGTCAAGGGTCTAGGGGTAAGGGTCTAGGGTCGGGGTTATGGTCAGGGTTAGTGGGTTAGGGTCAGGGGGTTAGGGTTAGGAAGTTAGAGTTAGGGTCAGGGGTCAAAGGTCAGGGGTCAAAGGTCAAAGGTCATGGGGGTCAAAGGTCAGGGGTCAGGGGTCAAAGGTCAGGGGTCAAAGGTCCAGGGGCCGGGGTTGGGGCCGGGGCGGGTGCGGGGTAGAGTCTAGGGTCAAGGGTCTAGGGGTTAGGGTCTAGGGTCTAGGGTCGGGGTTAGGGGGTTAGGGTCAGGGTTAGGGGGTTAGGGTTAGGAAGTTAGGGTTAGGGTCATGGGTCAAAGGTCATGGGTCAAAGGTCAAAGGTCAGGGGTCAAAGGTCA